>NC_133955.1:3116344-3140410 GCF_031877795.1 Strix aluco | reverse complement strand
TTACCCCCTTTACCCCCTTTGTCCCCTTTAGCCCCCCGCTGCCCCCTTTGCCCCCTGCTGCCCCCCTTTTCCCCCCGTTGCCCCCGTTGCCCCCCACTACCCCCCTTTTCCCCCCTTTTCCCCCGTTGCCCTCTTTCCCCCCTTTCCCCCCCTTTCCCCCCCTTGCCCCCGTTGCCCCCCACTACCCCCCTTTTCCCCCCTTTTCCCCCCGTTGCCCTCTTTCCCCCCTTTCCCCCCCTTTCCCCCCCTTGCCCCCATTGCCCCCCACTTCCCCCCTTTTCCCCCCTTTTCCCCCCGTTGCCCTCTTTCCCCCCTTTCCCCCCCTTTCCCCCCCTTGCCCCCATTGCCCCCCACTTCCCCCCTTTTCCCCCCTTTTCCCCCGTTGCCCTCTTTCCCCCCTTTCCCCCCCTTTCCCCCCCTTGCCCCCGTTGCCCCCACTACCCCCCTTTTCCCCCCTTTTCCCCCCGTTGCCCTCTTTCCCCCCTTTCCCCCCCTTTCCCCCCCTTGCCCCCATTGCCCCCCACTTCCCCCCTTTTCCCCCCTTTTCCCCCGTTGCCCTCTTTCCCCCCTTTCCCCCCTTTCCCCCCCTTGCCCCCGTTGCCCCCCACTACCCCCCTTTTCCCCCCTTTTCCCCCCGTTGCCCTCTTTCCCCCCTTTCCCCCCCTTTCCCCCCCCTTGCCCCCGTTGCCCCCCACTACCCCCCTTTTCCCCCCCTTTTCCTCCCGTTGCCCTCTTTCCCCCCTTTCCCCCCCTTGCCCCCGTTGCCCCCCACTACCCCCCTTTCCCCCCCTTGCCCCCTCGCCCCCCCGGACCGGCGCACGAAGGGGATGTAGCTGTGGTGGCTCTTGCCCGAGCGCGCGGTGCTGTGCAGGGACCCGCTGGAGCCGCCGGTGGGGGCCGGGTACAGCCGCCCCGCCACGTAGGTGCTGTCACAGCCGTAGGCCTGCCGCGGGGACGGGGACATGGTGGCCAGGGTGGGGGGCTGCCCCTCGCCCCCCCCTCCATGGCCCCCCCACACTCACGGGGGTCAGCGTGGATTTGGTGGCCAGCGCGGGGTCGGGGCCGCGTCTGCGGGCGCAGCTGAGCCTCAGGCTCCTCCGCACCTCCTTGCTCAGCACCACGCAGAAGAGGAAGATGAGGGGGCCCTGGGGGGGGAGAGGGGGGGCTCGTGGGCATGGGGGGGCATTGGGGGGTGCCGGCCAGCCCCTGTCTGTGCACTGCAGGGGACCCCGCTGGCACCCCAGACAGGTTGAGGGACCCCCCCATACCCACTGGGAGCCTCCCACGGGCAGCCTGGACAGGGTCGGGGACCCCCCCATACCCACTGGGAGCCTCCCACAGGCAGCCTGGACAGGGTCGGGGACCCCCCCATACCCACTGGGTGCCCCTCACTGACACCCCTAACCGTGTGAGGGACCCCCCATGCCCACTGGGTGCCCCCCACTGACACCCCTAACTGGGCAAGGGACCCCCCCATACCCACTGGGTGCCCCCCACTGACACCCCTAACTGGGCGAGGGACCCCCCATGCCCACTGGGTGCCCCCTATTGGCATCCCAAGGGATCTCCTGTGCCCACTGGGAGCTATAGGGTGCTATAGGGGCATGGGGGGGGGGACTGGGCACAGAGGGGGAGGGGGCAAAGGAGGTGTAAGGGGGTGCAGGGGTTTAGGGGTACAGGGAGCTATGGGGGGTATGGGGGGTGTGGGGGTACTGGGGGTATTGGGGTACAAGGGCATGGGGGTATGGGGTTGTGGGGGGATGGGGGTGTGGGGGTGTGGGGGTTTTAGGGGGCCCCGGTCACCTGGAGGCAGTTGGAGATGGCGAAGAGGTAGTGGAAGAGCAGCGCGTCGCTGTTGACGGAGAGCAGGGCCAGGAGCCAGGCCAGGCTGGGCAGCGCCAGCACCACCACGGCCGTCTGCAGCCCGGAGCTGGGGGCACCGCCGTCAGCCCCTGCCTGCGCCCTGCCTGTGCTCTGCCTGCATCCCTGCCTGTGCTCTGCCTGCGCCCTGCCCACATCCCTGCCTGCGCCCTGCCTGCGCCCCTGCCTGTGCTCTGCCTGCACCCTGCCTGTGCTCTGTCTGCATCCCTGCCTGTGCTCTGCCTGTGCTCTGCCTGCGCCCTGCCTGCATCCCTGCCTGCGCCCTGCCTGCACCCTGCCTGTGCTCTGCCCGCATCCCTGCCTGCGCCCTGCCCGCACCCTGCCTGCGCCCTGCCTGCATCCCTGCCTGCGCCCTGCCTGCGCCCCTGCCTGTGCTCTGCCTGCACCCTGCCTGTGCTCTGCCTGCATCCCTGCCTGTGCTCTGCCTGTGCTCTGCCTGCGCCCTGCCCGCATCCCTGCCTGCGCCCTGCCTGCACCCTGCCCGCATCCCTGCCTGCGCCCTGCCCGCACCCTGCCTGCATACCTGCCTGCGCCCTGCCTGCGCCCCTGCCTGTGCTCTGCCTGCATTCCTGCCTGCGCCCTGTCTGCATCCCTGCCTGCGCCTCTGGCTCGGTGCCCCCCCCGCCCCCCCCGGGCACCGAGACTGCCTCCACTGCCATGGGCACCACGTCTGCCCTGCCCCCCATGGGTGTCCCATCGCTCCCTGCCCCCCTGCCTCCCATGGGCACCCCAGCACCACATGCCCTCCTGCCACCCATGGGTGCCCCAGCACCACATGCCACTCATGGGTGCCCCAAAACCCTGTGCCATGCCACCCATGGGTGCCCCATCATGCTCTGCCTCCCATGGGTGCCCCAGCACTCTGCCCCCCCTGCCACCCACGGGTGCCCCATTCCCCCGTGCCACCCATAGGTGCCCCACTACCCCATCACCCCCTGCCACCCATGGGTGCCCCACCACCCCGTGCTCTCCTGTCTCCCATGGGTGCCCCATCACATCCTGCCTCCCATGGGTGCCCCAGCACCGTATGCTCCCCTGCCACCCATGGGTGTCCCACCACCCCGTGCTCCCCTGCCACCCATTGGTGCCCATTACCCTCTGCCTCCCATGGGTGCCCCACAACCCCGTGCTACCCTGCTCCCATGGGTGCCCCATCACGTCCTGCCTCCCATGGGTGCCCCAGCACCCTCTGCCACCCATGGGTGCCCTACCACCCCATGCTCCCCTGCCACCCATGGGTGTCCCACCACCCATGCTCCCCTGCCACCCATGGGTGCCCCATTACCCTCTGCCTCCCACGGATGCCCCGCCACCCCGTGCCCCCCCTGCCACCCATGGGTGCCCCCCCGCCCCGGTGACTCACGCCGTGCCCTTCTTCTCGAAGCCCTGCGGGGTGGCGCAGGTGGCCCTGGCCGCCAGCACGAGGAAGAAGATGCTGACCTGCGGGGGCAGAGGGGTGAGGGGACGGGGGGGGGTGGGCACCCAGCGGGCACCCGCGCACCCCCCAGCCCCCCATACGCACGGCCACGGCGCAGGCGATGGGCCCCGCCAGGCTCCAGACCAGGCTGTCGTGGATGGAGAGCCAGCAGAAGTCGGGGTTGCCGTAGCCCTCGGGGTCCAGCCCCACCGCCAGCCCTGCCCGAACAGGCGCGGCTCAGGGGCGGGGCCAAGCCGCAGGGGGGCGGGGCTAACCGCGGAGGGGCGTGGCTAATGCGGGGAGGGGCGTGGAATGGTGTGTGGGGGCGTAGGCTATTGGCTTGGGGGCGGGGTTATGCTGGGTGAGGGCAGGGTTATGGCCTGGGGGGCGTGTCTAACACATTGGGGGCGTGGTTATGGTGGTGAGGGAGGGGCTTAGGCCTTGGGGGCGTGTCTAAGAGGTTAAAGCAGGGCTATGATGGATGAGGGCGGGGCTTGATGGCGGGGCTAAATGCTTGGGGTGGGGCTAAAATGCTTGGGGGCATGGCTATGATGTCAGGGCGGGGCTACGATATCAGGGGCAGGGCTATGATATCAGGGGAGGGGCTATGATGTCAGGGGCGTGGCTATGATGTCAGGGGCGGGGCTATGATGTCAGGGGTGGGTCTATGATGTCAGGGGTGGGGCTATGATGTCAGGGGCGGGTCTATGATGTCAGGGCGGGTCTATGATGTCAGGGGTGGGTCTATGATGTCAGGGCGGGTCTATGATGTCAGGGGCGTGGCTATGATGTCAGGGCGGGGCTATGATGTCAGGGGTGGGTCTATGATGTCAGGGGCGGGTCTATGATGTCAGGGTGGGTCTATGATGTCAGGGGCGGGTCTATGATGTCAGGGTGGGTCTATGATGTCAGGGGTGGGTCTATGATGTCAGGGCGGGTCTATGATGTCAGGGGCGTGGCTATGATGTCAGGGGCGGGGCTATGATGTCAGGGTGGGTCTATGATGTCAGGGGCGGGTCTATGATGTCAGGGCGGGTCTATGATGTCAGGGGTGGGTCTATGATGTCAGGGCGGGTCTATGATGTCAGGGCGGGTCTATGATGTCAGGGGTGGGTCTATGATGTCAGGGCGGGTCTATGATGTCAGGGGCGGGTCTATGATGTCAGGGCAGGTCTATGATGTCAGGGGTGGGTCTATGATGTCAGGGCGGGTCTATGATGTCAGGGCGGGTCTATGATGTCGGGGCGGGCTATGATGTCAGGGGCGGGGCTATGATGTTGGGGCGTGGCCACCCTGGGGTGGTTAACCCAGGTGGAGGTGGGTGCCTGGTGGTGGGTGCTGCAGGGGGCGGGGCTAAGGCCGGGGGGCGGGTCCGGGCGCTGTGGGCGTGTCCTCACCGGTGATGAAGGCGGGCAGCCCCCAGCCCAGCACGTGGTAGAAGCGCATGGGCCCGCGGTCGACGTGGCGGGGCTCGCTGCGGCGCCGGTAGAGGTGCAGCCCCTCCAGCAGCGCCCAGCCCACCGCGCTCATGTAGAGGAACTGCAGCAGGATGGCCACCACCGTGCACGCCAGCTGCGCGCCCCCCGCCCCGCACGTCACTGCCCGCCCCGCCAGCCACGGGCACCACCCGACCCCTGCACCCACGCCCACCACAGCCTCCTCTGAGAGCTCCACCCCCTCGGGAGACCCACCCGCTTTGAGAGTCCCACCCCATGAGACCCCACCCCATGAGACACCCCGCCCCTTTGATAGGCCCCCACCCCTTTAATAGACCCCACCCCAAGACCCCACCCCATGAGAGGCCCCACCCCTTTGATAGCCCCCACCCCTGAGACCCCACCCCATGATAGGCCCCACCCCCAAGACCCCACCCATGATAGGTCCCACCCCTTTGATAGCCCCCACCCCTATGAGACCCCACCCCATGATAATCCCTACCCCCTTAACATACCCCTTTTATAGCCCCACCCCTGAGACCCCACCCCATGAGAGGCCCCACCCCTTTGATAGCCCCCACCCCTATGAGGCCCCACCCAAATAGGTCCCACCCCTTTGATAGCCCCACCCCTATGAGGCCCCACCCAAATAGGTCCCACCCTTTGATAGCCCCACCCCTGAGACCCCACCCCATGAGAGGCCCCACCCCTTTGATAGCCCCCACCCCCTTTGCAACCCTCACCCCTTAGGCCCAGCCCACCAGGGCCCTGCCCACTGTTCAGCCCTGCCCATTGTACCCCCCACCCCCGCCCCAAGCCCTACACCTTGGAGATGGGGGGGTCCCCAACCCCTGGAGGCCCCTCCCCCTTTGTCCCCTCCCCCGTTTGTCCCCGCCCCCTGGTCGCACCGGGAGGTCGGCCTGGTTGATGCCGAGCAGGAAGACGAGCTGGGCCAGGAGCAGGGCGGTGGCACCGTGGCGGCGGATGCTGTGGCGGTTGGAGCGCAGCCCCCGCAGCCCCCCCAGCGCCAGCACGGCCAGCAGCAGCCCCGCCAGCCCCACGCCCAGCGAGGCGTAGGTCAGCGCCGCCAGCGGCAGGATCTCCCCGTTCTGCGGCACCGCGGCACCCGTGGGCACGTGGCGCCGGGGGACACGCCCCGTGGAGCCCCGCCCGCAATGCCACACCCCCATGGGAAACCCCGCCACAACCCGCCCACCGCGCTCAGCTCCACCCCCATTGGAACCCCGCCCACCCTGCCTGGCCCCGCCCATAATGCTTAGCCCCGCCCACCCCGCTTGACCCCACCCACCCTGCCTGGCCCCGCCCATAATGCTTAGCCCCTACCCACCCGCTTGACCCCACCCACCCTGCCTGGCCCCGCCCATAATGCTTAGCCCCGCCCACCCCGCTTGCCCCACCCAATGGGAGCCCACACCCACATTTCTTAGCCCCACCCATCTTGATTGGCTCCACCCCCCAGAAGCCACACCCACATCGCTTAGCCCTGCCCCACGTGAGCCCCACCCACAATGCTTAGCCCCGCCCACCCTGTTTGGCCCCACCCAATGGGAGCCCACACCCACATTTCTTAGCCCCGCCCATCTCGCTTGGCTCCACCCCACGGAAGCCCCGCCCACCTCTATTAGCCCCACCCCATCGTGCTTAGCCCCACCCACCCTGTTTGACCACACCCACAGGAGCCCCACCCACATTTCTTAGCCCCACCCATCTCACTTGTCTCCACCCCACGGAAGCCACGCCCACCCTCGCTTAGCCCCACCCACATCGCTTGGCCCCACCCCCGTGACGCCCCACCCACCCCCTTGTCCCCTCCCGCCCCGCCCCACGGCCTGGCACCCCCTGCCCGCCCTGGTCCCCACGTGTCCCTCCGCCACCCGCCGTGTGCCCCATGTCCCCACGCCAGGGCCCTGTCCCGGGGTCACCCCCACGCCCCAGGTCCCCCTGCGTCCCCCCGTGTCCCACCTCGCGGCGGGAGATGTCCATGAGGACGGCGAAGCTGGTCAGGTGGTGGCACTGGCAGCTGACGTGGCTCCAGTTGCGGAAGACGACCTCGCAGCCCCGCGCCGACCAGCCGCCCGCGCAGCCGCCCGTCCTGCGCCGGCACCCTCAGCCACCGCCGGGACACCCACCGCACCCACCCGGGGACACCCACCGCACCCACCCGGGGACACCCACCGGCACCCTCAGCCACCCTCAGGACACCCACCGCACCCAGGGACACCCACCTGCACCCTCAGCCACTGCCGGGACACCCACCGCACCCGGGGACACCCACCGCACCCGGGGACACCCACCTGCACCCTCAGCCACCCTCAGGACACCCACCGCACCCAGGGACACCCACCTGCACCCTCAGCCACCGCCGGGACACCCACCGCACCCACCCGGGGACACCCACCGGCACCCTCAGCCACCGCCAGGACACCCACCGCACCCACCCGGGGACACCCACCGGCACCCTCAGCCACCGCCAGGACACCCACCGCACCCACCCGGGGACACCCACCTGCACCCTCAGCCACCCTCAGGACACCCACCGCACCCAGGGACACCCACCTGCACCCTCAGCCACCCTCAGGACACCCACCCCACCCAGGGACACCCACCTGCACCCTCAGCCACCCTCAGGACACCCACCGCACCCACTCAGGGACACCCACCTGCACCCTCAGCCACCGCCGGGACACCCACCGCACCCGGGGACACCCACCTGCACCCAGGGACACCCACCTGCACCCTCAGCCACCCTCAGGACACCCACCGCACCCACCCCGGGACACCACCCCACAGCCCCATCCCCGTGTCACCCCCCAAGGTCACAGCTGCCACACATGGGCCCGTCCCCCTGTCACCCACTCAGCGCTACCCACCACGTGCCCCCCCGCCCCTCCCTGCCCATCGAGGCACCCGCCCATGTCCCCATGTCCCCATGTCCCCTGTCCCCCTCCCCGGGGTGTCCCCGTCCCCCCCGGCTCACAGCAGGGAGTGGTTCCAGAAGACGCAGATGGGTTTGGAGCGCTCCTGGGTCTCCAGCAGCCGGAACTGGAGGGTGATGGGCTTCGCCAGCGCCCGCGGCGCCCGCGTCCCCCCCGCGTGCACGCTGATGCTCACCACCGGCGTGGTTGATGACGGGGCGCTTGGGCACCCTGGGGTGCACCGGGGTCAGGGCTCTCCCCCCCCGGCACCCTGACACCCTTCTCGGTGCCCCGCTGCGCCCTGACACCCTCCCCGACTGCCCCCCCCCCCATCTCCCAGCACCCCATGAGCACCTTTCCAGTCCCGCCCTGGGGATCCCTGCGCACCCAGCACCCCCCCTCCCTTGCCCTGGCACCCCATGGGCACCCTCCCAGCCCCCCCGTGCCCTGGTCCCCCCCCCCCCCGGGGCACCTGAGGCTGCGCTTGTCGGTGTCGTACTGCTCGGGCAGGAGCCCGGCCAGGGTGCGGTAGATGATGACGCTGGCGATGGCCTGGCCCTCACCCAGTGCCGGGTGGCGCTTGTGCCGGGTCACCAGGGTCACCTCCTCCTCCTCCTCCTCCTCATCCTCATCCTCACCCTCCTCTGCAGCCTCTTCCTCCTCCTCCTCCTCCTCCTCCTGCCTGCCCGTGCCCTGTGCTGGCTGCCCGTGCCCAGCGGAGGGGTCTGGCGGGTGCCAGAAGGGGGTTGGCATGATGCTCTGCCACCACCATGGCTGTGCCAGTGTCCCCAACCCTGCCAGCCCCACAGCCATGGGTCCCCCAAACCTGCCAGCCCCATCCTGGGGTCACCCACCCTGCCAGCCCCATGGCCATACCAGGGTCCCCCAAACCTTCCAGCCTCGTGCCAGGGTCCCCCCAACCCTGCCAGGCCCATGCTGGGGTCCCCAACCCTGCCACCCCCATCCTGGAGACCCCCAACCCTGCCAGTCAGTCCCATGGCCATATGGGGGTCCCCCCAACCCTGCCACCCCCATCCTGGAGTCCCCAACCCTGCCAGTCAGTTCCATGGCCATATGGGGGTCCCCCCAACCCTGCCACCCCCATCCTGAGGTCCCCCCAACCCTGCCAGTCAGTTCCATGGCCATATGGGGGTCCCCCCAACCCTGCCACCCCCATCCTGGGGTCCCCCCAACCCTGCCAGTCAGTCCTATGACCATATGGGGGTCCCCCCAACCCTGCCAGGCCCATGCTGGGGTCCCCAACCCTGCCAGTCAGTCCTGTGGCCATACAGGGGTCCCCCCAACCCTGCCAGCCCCATCCTGGGGTCCCCCCCAACCCCGCCAGCCCCATGGCCATGCTGGGGTCCCCCATCATCCTGCCCACTCCCCAGCCCTGCCAGCCCATGGCTGTGCCAGTGTCCCCCACTCCGCGTGTGCCAGCTCCCCCCCTATCCCCCCACTCCCACGCCCCCCCCCGGACTCACGCCTGCCCTCGGGGGGCCGGAAGACGCTGTCGGGCAGGATGACGGTGGTCTCCAGGTCGGGGGGCTTCTCCCCCCGCAGCGCCTCATAACGCGGCAGCCGGGCACCCGCGAAGCTGCCCTTGTCCAGCCGCACCACCGACACCACTGCGGCACCCGGGGGTCACCCGGGGGTCCCGCGGCACCCACAGCCCCCAGCACCCTGTGTGCCCAGCACCCACGGCCTCCGGCACCCACAGCCCCCAGCACCCACGGTACGCAGACTTGTTCATGTCCCCTGAGCACACACACACACACCCACAAGCCTGGTCACACACGTGTCCCTGGTCACACACGTGTCCCCATCTCTCGGCACACAGGCACCCACAACATGCACACACATGCCCGTGTCCCCAGGGACACATGTGTCCTTGGGCACACACATGTCCCCAGGAACAGGCATGTTCCCTAGGCACACACATGTTCAGGGTGACATGCATGTCCCTGGGCACGTGCGTGTCCCCAAGTGCACACACGCTCATGTCCCCAGCGCACACCCATGTCCCCAAGCACACATCCATGTCCCCAGCACACACACGTGTCCCCAGCGCACACCCATGTCCCCAAGCACACATCCATGTCCCCAGCACACACACATGTCCCCAGCACACACACATGTCCCCAGGCACACACCCATGTCCCCAAGCACACATTCATGTCCCCAGCACACACACGTGTCCCCAGCGCACACCCATGTCCCCAGGCACACATCCATGTCCCCAGCACACACACGTCCCCAGCACACACACATCCCCAGGCACACCTGTGTCCCCAGGCACACCCATACCCATGTCCCCAGCACACACATGTCCCCAGCACACACACATGTCCCTTGGGCACACACATGTCCCCAGGCACACCCATGCCCATGTCCTCAGCGCACACACACGTCCTTGAGCACACACGTGTCCCTTGGGCACACACATGTCCCCAGGCACACACACGTGTCCCCAGCACACACACATGTCCCCTGAGCACACACATGTCTCCAGGCACACACACATGTCCCCTGGGCACACACATGTCCCCTGGGCACATATGTGTCCCCAGCACACACACACGTCCCCAGTGCACACACATGTCCCCTGGGCACACACACGTCCTTGGGCACACACATGTCCCTTGGGCACACACATGTCTCCAGGCACACACACATGTCCCCTGGGCACACACATGTCCCCTGGGCACATATGTGTCCCCAGCACACACACATGTCCTCAGTGCACACACATGTCCCCTGGGCACACACACGTCCTTGGGCACACACATGTCCCTTGGGCACACACATGTCTCCAGGCACACACACATGTCCCCTGGGCACACACACGTCCTTGGGCACACGTGTCCCTTGGGCACACACATGTCTCCAGGCACACACACATGTCTCCAGGCACACACACATGTCCCCTGGGCACTCACGTGTCCCCAGCACACACACACATCCCCAGTGCACACACATGTCCCCTGGGCACACACACGTCCTTGGGCACACGTGTCCCTTGGGCACACACATGTCTCCAGGCACACCCATGCCCATGTCCCCAGCACACACACATGTCCCCAGTGCACACACATGTCCCTTGGGCACACACATGTCCCCAGGCACACCCATGCCCATGTCCCCAGCACACACACATGTCCCCAGTGCACACACACGTCCTTGGGCACACACGTGTCCCTTGGGCACACATATGTTTCCAGGCACACACACATGTCCCCTGGGCACATATGTGTCCCCAGCACACACACACGTCCCCAGTGCACACACATGTCCCCTGGGCACACACACGTCCTTGGGCACACACATGTCCCTTGGGCACACACATGTCTCCAGGCACACACACATGTCCCCTGGGCACACACATGTCCCCTGGGCACATATGTGTCCCCAGCACACACACATGTCCTCAGTGCACACACATGTCCCCTGGGCACACACACGTCCTTGGGCACACACATGTCCCTTGGGCACACACATGTCTCCAGGCACACACACATGTCCCCTGGGCACACACACGTCCTTGGGCACACGTGTCCCTTGGGCACACACATGTCTCCAGGCACACACACATGTCTCCAGGCACACACACATGTCCCCTGGGCACTCACGTGTCCCCAGCACACACACACATCCCCAGTGCACACACATGTCCCCTGGGCACACACACGTCCTTGGGCACACGTGTCCCTTGGGCACACACATGTCTCCAGGCACACCCATGCCCATGTCCCCAGCACACACACATGTCCCCAGTGCACACACATGTCCCTTGGGCACACACATGTCCCCAGGCACACCCATGCCCATGTCCCCAGCACACACACATGTCCCCAGTGCACACACACGTCCTTGGGCACACACGTGTCCCTTGGGCACACATATGTTTCCAGGCACACACACATGTCCCCTGGGCACTCACGTGTCCCCAGCACACACACATGTCCCCAGCGCCCCCCTCCCTGAGCACACGCGTGTCCCCGTCCCTGGGGTCCCCGCTCACCGATGTTGGGGGTGACGATGGTGAAGGGGCTGAGGTAGGTCTGGGGCATGTTCTGCGCCAGGGCGCTGGCGTAGTCCTCGAAGTGCTTCAGCAGCCAGGCCGTGCCCCCCTCTGTCTGCTGGATCAGCTCCCAGTGCCGCTTGTTACTGGTGTCCAGCAGGGCACTGCCCACCCGCAGCAGGTTCTGCCGGGACGGGCAGGGGTGGGCAGCGCCGCGGGGCGCCCGTCACCCCGGGATCTGGGCAGGGGGGATCCCGCCCTCCCTCTGCTCCGCTTCCCTGCAAGGCTCTGTGGGTTGGGGTACCCCCGCACCGACAGCTGTATGTTGTAACCCCCCCCTCCGCCCCCATGCCGGTGAGTTGGGGGGGTGCCCATCACCCCAGCATCTGGGCTCCTGTACCAACACTGCCCCGAGGGTGCCCATGACCCCGGCATCCCCCGACCCACCCTGAGAGGGTGCCCCTCACCCTGACATCAGACCTTCTCCTCTCCACCATGTTCCCCTGCACACTAGGGCGTGGAGGAGGGGCCCTGTCCCCCTTTCTCCAGGCTGCCCATCACCCTGGCATCCACTGACCCACCCTGAGGGTGCCTATCACCCTGGCATCTGGGCTAGCAGGAGGGGGGCTCTGAGCCCACCCCACATACCGCCCAGCGATTCCCTGGGGAGCAGGGCACGGGGGAGGTGCCCTGGCCCTGCCAGCTGCTCCCCAGCACTCCCTGCCCCAGTATGCACCAGCACCCCACTTCTGAAAGGGTGTCCCTCACCCTGCTGTCAGGCCTCCTCCACCCACCCACGCTCCCCTGCAGCTCAAGCTGTGGAATGGGCACCCTGTCGCCCTTCCTACAGGCTGCCCATCACCCCGGCACCCACCAACCCACCCTGAGGGTGCCCCTCACCCTGGCATCAGGCATCCTCCTCTCCACCATGTTCCCCTGAACATTAAGGCGTGGAGGAGGTGCCCTGTCCCCCTTTCTCCAGGCTTCCCATCACCCCGGTATCCACCAACCCACCCTGAGAGGGTGCCCCTCACCCTGGCATCAGACCTTCTCCTCTCCACCATGTTCCCCTGAACATTAAGGCGTGGAGAAGGGGCCCTGTCCCCCTTTCTCCAGGGTGCCCCTCACCCTGGCCTCAGGCCCCCTCCACCCACCCATAATCCCCTTCCTCATGAAGCCATGGAAGGGGCACTCTGTCCCCCTTTCTCCAAGCTGCCCATCACCCCGGCATCCCCTGACCCACCCTGGGAGGGAGCCCCTCACCCTGGCATCTGGGCTCCTGCACCAACGCTGCCCTGAGGGTGCCCCTCACCCTGGTGTCAGGCCTCCTCCACCCACCCATATTTTCTTTCCACACAAAGCCATGGAAGGGGCACTCTGTCCCCCTTTCTCCAGGCTGCCCATCGCCCCGGTATCCACCAACCCACCCTGAGAGGGAGCCCCTCACCCTGGCATCTGGGCTCCTGCACCAACCCTGCCCTGAGGGTACCCCTCACCCTGGCCTCAGGCCTCCTCCACCCACCCACAATCCCCTTCCTCATGAAGCCATGCAAGGGGCACCCCATCCCCTTTTCTCCAGGCTGCCCATTACCCCAGTATCCCCCGACCCACCCTGAGGGTGCCCCTCACCCTGGCATCTGGGCTCCTGCACCAACCCTGCCCAGAGGGTGCCCCTCACCCTGGCGTCAGGCCTCCTCCACCCACCCATATTTTCTTTCCACACGAAGCCATGGAAGGGGCACTCTGTCCCCCTTTCTCCAGGCTGCCCATCACCCCGGTATCCCCCGACCCACCCTGAGAGGGTGCCCCTCACCCTGGCATCAGACCTTCTCCTCTCCACCATGTTCCCCTGCACACTAGGGCATGGAGGAGGTGCCCTGTCCCCCTTTCTCCAGGCTGCCCATCACCCCGGTATCCACCAACCCACCCTGAGAGGGAGCCCCTCACCCTGGCATCTGGGCTCCTGCACCAACCCTGCCCCGAGGGTGCCCCTCACCCTGGTGTCAGGCCCCCTCCACCCACCCACAATCCCCTTCCACACGAAGCCATGCAAGGGGCACCCCATCCCCTTTTCTCCAGGCTGCCCATCGCCCCGGCATCCCCCGACCCACCCTGGGCGGGTGCCCCTCACCCCGGCGCCCCTCCCGCACCTCGGTGAAGTGGACGTCCTGGGTGGCGGCGAGGCGGAAGCCGCGCTGGGCGCTCTCGTGCTGCAGCAGGCGGCTGGCCAGGCGGTACGCCAGGCGCAGGTCGCTGCCGAAGTAGGCCGGGGTGCGGCGAGTGGCGTCGTGCAGCTGCAGGGCCACGCGCCGCGACTGCGCCGGGTCCAGCGCCGACTCGTTCCGCGCCAGTCGTTCGGCCTGCGGGGACGCGGCGGGACGGGGGTGACGCTTTGATACGTGTGTGTGTGTGTGTGTGTGTCCCCAGCCCGGCTCCCGAGGGATGCTCACCCAGGCGCGGAGGGCGGCGAAGGCCAAGGAGCTGCAGTTGAAGAGGTTGGGGGGCAGCCAGCCCTTGTGCTCGTCGCAGTGCCGCAGCGCTGTGCCTGTGGGGACGGTGGCCCAAGGGGTGACATCGTGGGGTCACCGCCACCACCCCTTCCCCAGCCCAGCGGTGACACTGTGGGGTCATCCCACCCTTGCTCCATCCCGGCAATGGCATCATAGTGTCACCCCCCAGCCCCGTTCCAGCTCTGCCACCACCGTGTCACCTCCCAGCCTCTGGTGCCACTGGGGTGTCACCACCCCCACCCCATCCCAGCAGTGCCACCACGGTGTCACCTCCCTGTACCATCCCAGCAGTGTCACCGCAGTGTCACCCCCACCCAGCTCCATCCCAGCAGTGCCACTGTGGTGTCACCACCCCTACACCCCATCCCAGCAGTGCCACTGTGGTGTCACCACCCCTACACCCCCATCCCAGCAGTGTCACCACAGTGTCACCACCCCTATACCCCATCCCAGCAGTGCCACCGTGGTGTCACCACCCCTACACCCCATCCCAGCAGTGCCACCACAGTGTCACCACCCCTACACCCCATCCCAGCAGTGCCACCGTGGTGTCACCACTCCTACACTCCATCCCAGCAATGCCACCGTGGTGTCACCACCCCTACACCCCATCCCAGCAGTGCCACCGTGGTGTCACCACCCCTACACCCCATCCCAGCAGTGCCACCACAGTGTCACCCCCTCTCAGCCTCATGGTGTCACCCCACCCCAGCTCCATCCCAGCAGTGCCACCACTGCATCAACCCCCGTCCCTGTCCCAGCAGTGCCACCATGGTGTATGTCCCCCATCCCATCTCAGTGGTGCCACCATGGTGTCACCTCCCTGACCCCATCCCAGTGATGCCACCACAGTGTCACCCTCCCCATCCCATCCCCACTATGGCATCACCACCCCCCCACCAAGCTCTGTCCCAGCAGTGCCACCATGGTGTCACAACCCTGTCCTTGTCCTAGAAGTGCCACCATGGTGTCACGTGTCCCCCCACCTCAGTAGTGCCACCACGGTGCCACCCCCCACCCTGTCCCTGCACGTCCCCACCTACCGACGGATCCCTTGGGGCAGGGGGCAGCCGCCGGCAGCCCGAAGCGGGTGCGGGGCCACCAAATGCCAGCCTCGATGGCACGGGGACAGCTGTCGTAGTTGACTGCAGGGCAAAGCAGGGTGTCATGCCAGGGTGACAGCAGGGTGACATGGAGTGACAGCAGTGGCACCCAGTTGCTGGCACCCAGGGTGACATCAAGGAGACAGAAGGGTGACACAGGGTGACAGGAGTGGCACTTGGTCACTGGCACCCAGGGTGACATCAAGGAGCCAGCAGGGTGACACTGAGTGACAGCAGGGAGACGGGAGTGGCACTCGGTCGCTGGCACCCAGGGTGACAGCAGAGTGACAGCAGGATGACACAGGGTGACAGCGGGGTGACAACAGGGCGACACAGGGTGGCAGCTTGTTGCCAGCACCCAGAGCGACAGCAGGGTGACAGTGTCACCCGGTCCCCATCACCCACCTTCACAGCCACTGGCCGTCACCTCGGCGAAGGGATTGTCACAGCGGTCACAGTGGCGGCCGATGACACCGGCCTTGCAGGGACACTGCCCGCTGGTGGCATCGCAGAGGCGGGACAGGGACCCGGTGGGGTAACAGTCGCAGAGCAGGCAGGAATCGCTGCCCGCCGGCCGGTAGTGGTTCTCCTGGGGGGGTGTGTGTGTGTCACAATTTCGGTGTCCCTGTCCCCTGAGGGCCACCGGGGACGCGCCCTTGGGGACAAGGCCTCACCTTGCAGCGACACTCGCCCGTCGTCTTGTTGCAGTCGGGGTCGAAGCCTTTGGTGACGTCGCAGCTGCAGGGGCCACAGGTGGGGTGGCCCCACCACCCCCGCGGGCACGGCTGGGCCTCCCTGCCCGGGTGACACCGCAAGGCGTGTGGCACGGTCCCCAAGGCTGGCACTGCCACCCTGCCCGTCCCACGCCCACCCTGTCCCCTCTCGCATGTCCCAGCGAGAGGGACGGGCACGCGCGAGTGCGACGGGCGCCCGGAGGGCGCCCGTCGCACTCGCGCGTGCCCGTCCCTCGGTGTCACTCACTTGTGCTCGCAGTAGGGACCGAAGTGACCTTGGGGACACTCGCAGGTGTAACCGTGCGCCGAGCCCGGCTTGCGGGTGCAGGTGGCCGGGGCCTGGCAGGGGTTGAGGGCACAAGCGCTGACGCAGCTGTCACCGAAGTAACCTGGGCACGAGGACAGGGCACCGTTGGGGACATCGTAGGGAGGGGGGTGACACCAGGGAGAGTGGCAGTGCCACATGGGGATGGAGGTGGCAGTGCCCTGGGAAGGGTGACAGAGCTGGCAGTGCCTAGGGAGGGTGGCAGTGCCTTAGAGACAGTGACAGGGGGGTGGCAGTGCCCTGGGGACAGTGACAAGGGGGGGTGGCAGTGCCTGAGAGACAGTGACAGGGTGGTGGCAGTGCCCTGGGGACAGTGACAAGGTGGGGTGGCAGTGCCTGAGAGACAGTGACAAGAGGGTGGCAGTGCCCTGGGGACAGTGACAAGGGGGGGTGGCAGTGCCTGAGAGACAGTGACAAGAGGGTGGCAGTGCCCTGGGGACAGTGACAAGGGAGGGTGGCAGTGCCTGAGAGACAGTGACAAGAGGGTGGCAGTGCCCTGGGGACAGTGACAAGGGGGGGTGGCAGTGCCTGAGAGACAGTGACAGGGTGGTGGCAGTGCCCTGGGGACAGTGATGGGAGGGTGGCAGTGCCCTGGGGACAGTGACAAGGGTAGCAGTGTCCAAATAGGGTGGCACTGCTGTGGGGACAGTGATAGGGCTGGCAATGCCCTTGGGGACAGTGATAAGAGTGGCAGTACCCTGGGGACAGTGACGGGGCTGGCAGCGCCCAAGTGACAGTGACAAGGGGGTGGCAGCACCTTGGGGACAGTGACAAGGGGGTTGGCAGTGCCCAGGGAAGGTGGCCATGCCAATGGCAGCGGTGTTGGGGGAGTGGCAGCACCAGGGGTGGCAGCGCCGGGAGTGGCAGTGCAAGGGTGGCAGTGCCAAGGGTGACAGTGGCAGAGGTGGCAGTGGCAGAGGTGGCAGTGGAAGGGGTGGCAGCACCGGGGGTGGCAGTGGCAGGGGTGGCGGCACCGGGGGTGGCAGTGCAAGGGTGGCAGTGCCAAGGGTGACGGTGGCAGGGGTGGCACCACTGGGGGTGGCACTGAAAAGGGTGGCAGTGCCAGGGGTGGTAGCGCCGGGGGTGGCAGTGTCAGGGGCGGCAGTGTCAGGGGTGGTGGCACCAGGGGTGGCAGTGCCAGGGGTGGCAGCGCTGGGGGGTGGCAGCGCTGGGGGTGGCAGTGTCAGGGGTGGCAGTGCCAGGGGTGGCAGTGCCAGGGGTGGCGGCACCAGGGGTGGCAGCACCGGGGCGGCAGTGCCAGGGGTGGCAGCGGCAGGGGTGGTGTCCCCGCGGTGTCCCCGGGCGCTCACCGGGGTGGCAGCGGCAGGAGAAGCTGTCCCAGTCGTCGCTGCAGTAGCTGTGGGGGGGGCAGGGCCCCGAGTCGCAGGGGGTCGGGCAGGGCGCAGCCCCCCTCCACGTTGACCCGCGCCGCCTGCGCCACGCTCAGGGACACCGCGCTGGCCGCCGTCTCGCCCACGCGCACGACCCTGTGTCACCGCCGCATTGTCACCCCCCCCGCCGTGACACCCCCGTCCCCACATCAACGTACCCCCCCACACACACCCCTCCCCCAGGAGTTACGCCTGTGCCAGTGTCCCTGTCCCCATGCCCAGGCCCCAGGGTCATGTCCCCGTGTCCCTGTGGCCCACGGGCACCCTGTCCCCATGTCCCCATGTCCCCATGCCTGTACCCATCCCTGGTGCCCAAACGTCCCATGTCCCCATTCAATGTCCCCACGCCCCTGTGCTGGTGCCCCTGGCCCCCACTGCTGTGCCCACGTCCCCTGCGCCCCTGTGCCATGTCCCCACGCCCTGTGCCATGTCCCCAAGCCCACACCCCCCTGCCCCCTCTGCCACCACCCCTGTGCCCATATACCCCATCCCCGAGCCCTGTGTCCCCGTGCCCAAATGTCCCCTGTCCCCATGCCTGTGCCCATACCCCTGTCCCCGTGCCCACGTCCCCCACATGCAACCAATGTCCCCCTGCCCGTGATGTCCCCTGTCCCATGTCATACACCCATATGCATGGCCCTGTGTCCCTGTCCCCATTCGATGTCCCCATGCCCCATGCCCATGTCCCTGTACCCATGTCATGCCCCCCACTGCCGTGCCCATGTCCCCGCGCTCTGTGCCATGTCCCCAAGCCCACACCCCTTTGCCCCTTTTCCACCACCCCTGTGGCCATATGTCCCCTGTCCCCACGTCCCATGTCCCTGTGCCCATGTCCCTGTCCCCCCCCCATCATGCCCATTGCCTCCCGCTGCTGTGCCCATGTCCCTGTGCCCACATCCATGCCCCTTGCTGCCATGCCACCATGTCCCCCCCGCCGTGCCCATGTCCCCTGCTGCTGTGCCCATGTCCCCATGTCCTGCACCATGTCCCCATGCCCTGTGCCCATATCCCTATGCCCATACCCATGCCCCCCCCCCCTCCGTGCCCATGTCCCAGTGCCCATGTCTGTGCCCCCACGGTGCCCATGTCCCCACATCCTGTGCCCATACTCATGCCCCCTCCCGTGCCCATGTCCCCATGTCCCCATGTCCCCATGCCCTGTGCGCACATCCCGGTGCCCATGTCCGTGCCCCCTTCTTGTGCCCATGTCCCCACGCCCTGTCCCCATGCCCATGTCCCCATGTCCCCACGTCCTGTGCCCACGTCCCGGTGCCCATGTCCATGCCCCCTTCTTGTGCCCATGTCCCCATGCCCTGTCCCCATGCCCATGTCCCCATGTCCCCATGCCCTGTGCGCACGTCCCGGTGCCCATGTCCATGGCCCCCCCCAACCCGTGTCCCCATGCCCATGTCCCCATGTCCCATGTCCTGTGCCCACATCCCAGTGCCCATGTCCATGCCCCCCCCCAACCCGTGTCCCCATGCCCTGTCCCCATGCCCATGTCCCCATGTCCCCATGCCCTGTGCGCAAGTCCCGGTGCCCATGTCCATGCCCCTCCCCATGTCCCCACGCCCTGTCCCCATGCCCATGTCCCCCACCACCGTGCCCCACACCCTATGCCCTGTCCCCACACCCCCTCGCCCCTTTGCCCCCACCCCCGTGCCCATATGCCCAATGTCCCATGTCCCCCTGCCCGTGCCCCCCCGCCCCTGCCCGTACCTGCAGGCAGCCGCGGAAGCCCTGTTCCACGGTGCCACCGTCACCCGCCAGCCCCCCCACGCTCAGCGTCCGCAGCCGCAGCCCCTGCAGCTCCCCAGCCACATCGGCCACCGCCTGCGGGCACGGGGTGGGGGGGGGCACAGAGACACCCATGGGTGCCATGGTGGCACCCATGGGGTGAGCAGGGCAGGGTGCCCGCCCCGTGCCTCAGTTTCCCCACCCTGGGGTCCCAGGCTACCTGGTGGCGGCCGTAGTCGAGGGCGAGGAGGAGGAGGGTGGCGGGGGGGGGGCCGGCCGGGGGCCCCCCGCAGCTCCAGCTGCAGGTGGTGCCAGTCGCCGTCGTTGACCTTGGCGTGGGGCAGCCGCAGCCAGGCCAGGCGGGACCCCCCCCTGCCAGACGCCCGCCTCCGCCTGCCCCTCGCTCAGCTGCCGAGAGGGACGTCAGTGCCCCCCGCACCTCAAGGTGGGGGGGGACACCCCTGGCACAACCACCCCCCCCATCACCATGGCAATACCCCCCCCCTCGAGGACAATAACCCCCCCAAGGGTAAGACCATCACAGCAATACCCCCCCCAAAGCAAATACCCCTCAGGGAAATACCCCCCCCCGGGCAATAACTCCCTGCCAAGAGAAATACCCCCCCCAAGGACAATAGCCCCCCCTGGCATTGCCCCCCGGGGCAATACCCCCTATGCCAATACCCCCCCCCCGGGGCAATACCCCCTATGCCAATACCCCCCCCCCCCAGGGGCAATAACCCCTATGCCAATACCCCCCCCCCCGGGGCAATAACCCCTATGCCAATAACCCCCCCCCCGGGGCAATAACCCCCTATGCCAATACCCCCCCCCAGAGGCAATACCCCCTATGCCAATAACCCCCCCCCGGGGCAATAACCCCTATGCCAATACCCCCCCCCCAGGGCAATACACCCTATGCCAATACCCCCCCCCGGGGCAATAACCCCTATGCCAATGCCCCCCCCGGGCCAATACCCCTTGTGCCAATACCCCCCCCCCCCATGACCATCCTCCCCCCACGGCCATACCCCTATGCCACCCCCCATGCCCCCCCCCCCCCTCCCCATGGGGCACACCTGGAGGGTGAGGGTGGCCCGGGGGCCAGCACTAGCCCGCAGCAGCAGCCCCGGGGGTGGCGGGTGCGGAACATGAGCCCCAGGTGCCAGGGCAGGGTGATGGGCAGTGCCAGCCCGCTCCAGGACACACGGCTGCTGCCCAGGAACCGCTGGGGACTCGCCATCTCTGCGGGGAGACGGGGCGTGGGGTGGGTGCTGACCCCCCAGAACCCCCCCATGCCCACCCGGCGCCCCCCCCCGGTACCTTCCTGGCAGGTTTTGCCCCCGAAGCCCAGCGGGCAGCGGCAGCTGAAGCTGTCCCACTCGTGCACGCAGGTGCCACCGTTGTGGCACGTGCTGGCGTCACACAGCGTCTTCTTGGCAGGGCAGCCTGGACCGGGGGGGGGAACAAGGGGCTCGAACCCCCCCACATCACCCAGGACCCTGGCCCCCCAGCCAGCCCCACGGCCTGGCACACCCCCAGCCCCACGTCACCATGCTCGGGGGGCACCGAGACCCTCCGGCACTGGGTCCCGAAGTCCCCCTGGGCCATTCTCCAGCAGGTGCCACCCCCAGACCCTTGTCCAGCCCCACACCCCTGGCACCCCACTGGCCCCATAAGCCCCAGCCCCATGCCCAGGGGGCACAGAGACCCCCGGGCACTGCCCCAGCCCCACATGCCCTCGATCTCCTCCAGCCCTGGCACCCCCTGACCCCATGTCCCCACAGCCACCCCCCCATAACCCCTGGCCCCCCATCCAGCCCCACAGCCCTGGCACCCCCTGACCCCATGTCCCCACAGCGTCCCCCCCACACCTCCTTGGCCCCCCATCCAGCCCCACAGCCCTGGCACCCCCTGACCCCACGTCCCCACGGCCAGGGGACACAGCCCCCCCCCACACCTCCCTGGCCCCCCATCCAGCCCCACAGCCCTGACACCCCCCTTCACCCCACACCCCCCAGCCTCATGTTCTCATGCCCAGGGGGCACAGAGACCCCCCCCAAGCACTGCCCAGCCCCGTGCCCCCTGGATCCCCCCCCCAACCCCCCAACCCTGGCACCCCATAACCCCACACACCCCTTTTCCATGCCCAGAGGGCACAGCCCCCACCCATCCCCACCCCCTGGTACCCCCCACCCCTCTGCCCCCCATCGCCAGCCATTTCCCCAGCCCCACACCCCCTGCCCACCCCGCCGTGCCCCCACATGCCCCGCACCGGGCAGGGTGCCGTTGTTGGCGATGAAGGCGGCCATGTCGATGGGGCGCTGGTCGATGTGGAGGTGCCTCATGCACCCCACAAACTGCCGGCTGCGGATGGGGAAGCTCTCGGGCAGGGTGGGCACGCCGCCCAACAGCAGCGGCCCCGTCAGATCCAGCGACCTGCACAGCACCCACCGTCACCGACCCCGAGGGACCCATTTCCCAACCCATGAGGACCCCAAGGGACACCCACCCCCCCCACCCACCCCCCTCCCACCCTTACTTCTTGCTGCCGGACTGGGTGCCCTGGGCCGCGCAGGAGTAGTTGCCCAGGACGGGGCCGAAGCGCAGGGCCATGCCCGTGTCGCAGTCGTCCACTGTCACCACGGCCACCTTCTGCTCCGAGGGGGCCCTGGGGCAGCCCCGACCGCCCCAGCACCGGCTGGGGACAACGCCCGAGCCGTGGGCCCTTGGTGCCCCCGGCCCCGCAGCCTTCATCCCGCTCCTCATCCTCCCTCTGCCCTCCAGCCCCCACAAACTCCCACCCCCACTCCCCCATCCCTCCAAATCTCCTCCCTGCTCCCCTCCATCTCCTCTTCTTCTGTTCCCCCAGACCCCCACCCTGCTCCCCCCATCCCTCCATCCTCCAAACCCTCTCCCTGCTCCCCTCCATCCCCCCCAGACCCCTACCCTGCTCCTCCATCCCCTCTTCTTGTCCCCCCAAATCCCCACCCATCTCCCCTCCATCCCTCCCTCCCCTCTTCTTCCATTTCCCAAACCCCCACCCTCTATCCCTCCCTCTCCTCTATCCCCCTCAACCCCCCCAAACCCCCTTCCCTGGTCCCCTTCATTCCTGTCCGCCCAAACACCCACCCTCCAGCCCCTCTTCCTCCATCTTCTAAACCCCCTCCCTGCTCCCTCCATCCCCCCAAACCCCCCTCCCTGCTCCCCTCCATCCCCCCAAAACCTCCACCCTGTTCCCCTCCATCCCCTCTTCTTCTGTCCCCCCAACCCCCCCATGCTCCCCTCCATCCCCTCTTCCTCCATCCCCCCAAAACCTCCACCACACTCCCCTCCATCCCTGTCCCCCCAAACCCCCTCCCTGCTCCCCTCCATCTCTGTCCCCCTGAACTCCCCCCTTTCCATCCCCTCTATCCCCCCAGCTCCTCACCCTCCATCCCCTCTTTCTCTGTCCCCCCCAAACCTCACCCCACTCCCCTCTACACCCCCATTTCCCCCCCCTCCATGTCCCCTGGGGTGCCCCCACCTTGTTGTACATAGTGGAGCTGGACCCGGTGCCACTGCCCGTCGCTGACACCGCCCGGCACGAAGGGTGACACCGTGGTGGTGGTCTCACCTGTGGGCACCAGCTTTTGGGCAGCGGGCACAGCCCGGGGAGGGGGCACAGGGCTGGGGGGGGATCGGAGGGATGAGGGTGCCAGGGCTGCAGTGCCAGGGGGGCAGTGCCAGGGATGCAACACATGGAATGCAGTGCCAAGATGCAGTGCCAGGGATGTAACACATGGGAGGCAGTGCCCGGGATGCAGTGCCCGGGACGCAGTGCCCAGGATGCAGTGCCAAGCAGTGCCAGGGATGCAGTGCCAGGGAGGCAGTGCCAGGGATGCAGTGCCAGGGAAGTAACACATGGGATGTGGTGCCAGGCAGTGCCCAGGACACAGTGCCAGGGATGTATGGCCCAGGACGCAGTGCCTGGGATGCAGTACCAGGGAGGCAGTGCCACGGAGGCAGTGCTGGGGATGCAGTGCCAGGGAGGCAGTGACAGGCAGTGCCAGAGATGCAGTGCCCAGGAGGCAGTGCCAGGCAGTGCCCGGGATGCAGTGTCAGGCAGTGCCAGGGATGTATGGCCCAGGACGCAGTGCCCAGGATGCAGTGCCAGGGAGGCAGTGCCAGGCAGTGCCAGGGATGTACAGCCTGGGATGCGGTGCCAGGGGTGTAACACACGGGATGCAGTGCCAGGCAGTGCCCAGGATGCAGTGTCAGGGATGTATGGCCTGGGATGCAGTGGTAGGGATGCAGTGCCTGGGATGCAGTGCCAGGAGTGTAACACATGGGACGCAGTGCCAGGGAGGCAGTGCCAGGGAGGCAGTGCTGGGGATGCAGTGCTGGGGATGCAGTGCCAGGCAGTGCCAGGGATGCAGTGCCCCGGATGCAGTGCCAGGGAGGCAGTGCCAGGCAGGCAGTGCCAGGGATACAGTGTCAGGCAGTGCCCAGGATGCAGTGCCAGGGATGCAGTGACAGGGATTCAGTGACAGGGATGCAGTGACAGGGATGCAGTGCCGGGGAGGCAGTGCCGGA
>NC_133954.1:10628965-10630453 GCF_031877795.1 Strix aluco | reverse complement strand
CTAACCCTAACCCTAACCCTAACCCTAACCCTAACCCTAACCCTAACCCTAACCCTAACCCTAACCCTAACCCTAACCCTAACCCTAACCCTAACCCTAACCCTAACCCTAACCCTAACCCTAACCCTAACCCTAACCCTAACCCTAACCCTAACCCTAACCCTAACCCTAACCCTAACCCTAACCCTAACCCTAACCCTAACCCTAACCCTAACCCTAACCCTAACCCTAACCCTAACCCTAACCCTAACCCTAACCCTAACCCTAACCCTAACCCTAACCCTAACCCTAACCCTAACCCTAACCCTAACCCTAACCCTAACCCTAACCCTAACCCTAACCCTAACCCTAACCCTAACCCTAACCCTAACCCTAACCCTAACCCTAACCCTAACCCTAACCCTAACCCTAACCCTAACCCTAACCCTAACCCTAACCCTAACCCTAACCCTAACCCTAACCCTAACCCTAACCCTAACCCTAACCCTAACCCTAACCCTAACCCTAACCCTAACCCTAACCCTAACCCTAACCCTAACCCTAACCCTAACCCTAACCCTAACCCTAACCCTAACCCTAACCCTAACCCTAACCCTAACCCTAACCCTAACCCTAACCCTAACCCTAACCCTAACCCTAACCCTAACCCTAACCCTAACCCTAACCCTAACCCTAACCCTAACCCTAACCCTAACCCTAACCCTAACCCTAACCCTAACCCTAACCCTAACCCTAACCCTAACCCTAACCCTAACCCTAACCCTAACCCTAACCCTAACCCTAACCCTAACCCTAACCCTAACCCTAACCCTAACCCTAACCCTAACCCTAACCCTAACCCTAACCCTAACCCTAACCCTAACCCTAACCCTAACCCTAACCCTAACCCTAACCCTAACCCTAACCCTAACCCTAACCCTAACCCTAACCCTAACCCTAACCCTAACCCTAACCCTAACCCTAACCCTAACCCTAACCCTAACCCTAACCCTAACCCTAACCCTAACCCTAACCCTAACCCTAACCCTAACCCTAACCCTAACCCTAACCCTAACCCTAACCCTAACCCTAACCCTAACCCTAACCCTAACCCTAACCCTAACCCTAACCCTAACCCTAACCCTAACCCTAACCCTAACCCTAACCCTAACCCTAACCCTAACCCTAACCCTAACCCTAACCCTAACCCTAACCCTAACCCTAACCCTAACCCTAACCCTAACCCTAACCCTAACCCTAACCCTAACCCTAACCCTAACCCTAACCCTAACCCTAACCCTAACCCTAACCCTAACCCTAACCCTAACCCTAACCCTAACCCTAACCCTAACCCTAACCCTAACCCTAACCCTAACCCTAACCCTAACCCTAACCCTAACCCTAACCCTAACCCTAACCCTAACCCTAACCCTAACCCTAACCCTAACCCTAACCCTAACCCTAACCCTAACCCTAACCCTAACCCTAACCCTAACCCTAACCCTAACC
>NC_133954.1:9156611-9304399 GCF_031877795.1 Strix aluco | reverse complement strand
TGAGAGCGAGCGAGGGCTGGGCGGGAGCGCGAGGGACGTGCGAGAACACGTGGAGCGAGCGAGGGCTCGCGGGGCGCGTGCAAGGGCACGCGGGGCTGGGCGAGAGCGCGCCTTGGGGGGGGGTGAGAGCGTGCCCGGGGGTGCGGGGCTGTGTGAGAGCGCGCACAGGCGTGCGAGAGCGTGCACGAGGAGGGCGAGGAGCATGCCAGAGCGCGCACAGGTGTGCGAGAGCGTGCACGGGGAGGGCGAGAGCGCGCAGGGAAGCACGAGCACGCGCACGGGTGCCAGGGGGTGCTGCAGCTGTGGGGCAGAGCTGGGGGCCCCCCCCCCCAAACAGTGGAGGGAGCCCCCCCGGATGCTGCGCTTGGGGGCCAGGCTGAGCCCCGATGCATTCGCCACACGTGCTGGGGGGGGGGAGAAGACTTACAGGGCGCCGGGGGGGGCCGGGGGGGCCGGGCGATCCCTCCTCTGCGAGCTCTCCTGCGGCAAAGACACGGCGAGGTGGGGCCAGGGCGTGGGCAGCACCGGGGGCACCTCCCGCCCCCCACTGCCGCAACCCCCCGGGATGGGGAAACTAAGGCACGACCCCCACAGACCCCCCCCAACTCTGGGCCGCCCCCCCCCAAAGCTCCACATCCCCACGGGTGCCCAGTGCCCACCCGCAGCACCCCAGCAGGATGGGGGGGTCCCCAGCCACCACCACCCCGTGAACCCCCGGCGACCCTCCACGGTACGGGGGTGTGTGGGGGTGCGGGGGCCCCCGGCCCGCGCTGGGGGTGGGGGGGGGGGGGCGTGGGGCTGCGCTGGGCGCCGTGCCCGGCCCTCGGGCTCCTCCGCTCCGTGCGGGGACAGGCAGAAAGTAGGTCACGTTTGTCTTGGCCGCCGTAGAAATTCCTCCGGCGGATTTAAAAACGCAGCGGACGGGGCTCGGCTGCGCCCAGGCCGCCCCCCACCCCCCCCCCAACCCCGCAGCACCCCCACGCCACGGGGCACCCCCCTCTGGCCCCCCTCCAGCCGGGGATACCCGGGGCGAGGGATGCTGCACCCATGGGTGCGCGGCAGCACCCCAGGCCGCTGCGGGGTGAGCGACGCACCGGGGGGGGGGTTGGTTCGTGCGAGGGGTCCCCCGGACCCCCTGGAGGGGCGGGGGGGGGGCATTGCCTGTGCCTGTCTCTGCGGGGAAACTGAGGCAGCGCGGGGCACCCCACCACCCCCGGGTCTGCTCCCCAGCTCGGGGGGGGCCGGGGGGGGCCGGGGCTCCTCAGGGTGCTCCGGGCCGGGCTCTGGGGGCCGGCGGGTACCTATAGAGCCAGGGCGGCGCGGCCGGGGGCTGCAGCAAATGTTTGTTCCATATGGGAACGGCGCGCGGAGACTTCCAAGTATAGGCACTGGCAGCGCGCCAGGGCTCCGCGGCCCCGCCGGGCACCGGCCCCCCCGCCGCCCCCCGCCCCCCTTCCCCCGGGACCCCGCGTGCCAGCAGAGCCCCGACCCGCTCGGTGCATGTGTGGGGCTGGGGTGCGTCTCGGCCACGGCGCGGGCCGGGTCACCGGGAGCTCCGAAACTCGGCCCTGGGGTGGGCTCGGCTGCCGCTGCCTCAGTTTCCCCGCCGGGGCGGCCTGGCCGGTGAGCGGTGGCAAGCGAAGAGGGGCTCGGGGCTAACGCCAGGGCTCGGCCTTGCTAAGCCGGGGGCTCGCCCGCGGCACCGAGCATCGCCCACCCCCGCCGGCACCCCCGGGATCGCCGGCACCCAGCGCCCGGCCGAGCCGCTCCAGGAACCGGCGCTCGAGGAATCCCGGGCGCGCTGGGGCGGCCCAGACAGACAGACAGACAGACAGACACGGGAGGCGGCTCTCCTCCTCCTCCTCCTCCTCCTCCTCCTGCGGGACACGTGTGATGAGCGCAGTCAGGTCTCAGCCCCCCACGCTGTTCCCCGTGCCCGGTGGCACCACAACCCGCGTGTCCCCAACCCTGCAGAACCAGGTGCAGGGCTGGGGGAGGGGGGGAGCAGGGTGGAAGGAGCCAGGGGGCCCCCACCCTGCGCCCCCCCCCAGCCCAGCCCACACCCAGGGGAGCGTTTCTGCTGAGTCGGGTGGTTGCAGGCGATAGAAAACAACCTGGGGGTAAAGTCCAGGGCTGGGCCGGTGGCGGGAGCCACGTCGCCTCGTGGGGGGCACCCAGCACCCCGCTCCCCAGGGACACGAGCCCCCGGGGACCCCCCCAGGATGGGGACCACAGCTCTGGGGGACACCGATCCCGCGAAGGCCCCAGCTGCCTCCATGCAGCCGGACGCTGGTGCTGGGGACTGGGGCTGCCCGTCGGTGTCCCCTGCCCACCCCCCCGCACCCTGGGGACAGATGGGGGTCCCTGGCACCCCCTCCCCCCCCCGCCCAGCTGCCAGCTGGGTCAGGGAGGTGAGGGCCTAAGCGCTTTAGCCAGGGTGCCAATTAGTGTGATTAGTGTGGGCGGGGGGGGGGGGGCAGGGCGCGGCGGGCAGACCCACCGGACAGCGGCGCGCGATGCCCGGCTGCGCAGGCAGCTGCCGGCACCGGCGGGCACCGACGGGCAGCAGCACGGCTCTGCCCCGGCCGGAGAAACCCCGGCGGCACCGGCCGGCAGCGCCGCGCCGTGGGAGCGTGGCCAGGCGCGGGGGCACCTGCCGTGGCACGGCTGGCAGCCCCCCGGCAACACAACCAGTGCCCGCGTGCGCGGCTGCGGCCGGTGCCACACACGTGGCCTCGCCCGGTGCCATACGCTCCCCCCACGCCTCTGCCGGTGTGTGGGACCCTACGCCTGGGTGCCACACGGTGCTCGGTGCCGTCGCAGGGTGCCCGGTGCCGCCGCGGGGGCACGCGTGGCAGCGCGTGGCGGGGTTGGCATACCGGGAGGCTGCAGGAATCCCAGACATGCGCAGCAGCTGGGGATGCCACCGGCCTGACATCACCCAGTGCCACGGGGGACCCGCGTGGTGCCCCCTCGACGCACACGCGGGCTCTGGGCCGTGCCACTGCACGAGCCAGCCGAGCCCAGCTCCGTGTCCACCCCGCCACGGCTCCAGGAAGCCACCACCCCGAGCGAGGGCAGGTGGCCGCGGGGATGGTGACCTGCCCCGGTGCTGACCCACGGGTGGCCGCGGCCTCGCGCCTCCGACGGGTCCTGGATTGCCGCTGTGGGGACCCGCGCTGCGACCCCGACCCCCCGCCTGGCCCCGCAGCCACCGCAAACCCCAAGGGACTCCGGGTGCCGTTAAGTCCAACCGAGGCCGCGCCGGCCGCTCCATCCCGCGGTGCCCGAGCGTGCGGCCGGGACGAGGCGGCAGCGCCGGCTCCGTTCCCCTCATGCCGCTCGGCCGCTTTCGGCCGTGCCTCAGTTTCCCCGGGGCTGCCGGCGAGGAGCTGCTCGGCAGAGGAACCGTGTCCCTCGTGCCAGCGCGGCAGACACGGCCGGATCCCTGTGCCCTCCCCCTCGGGCTCCTCCTGGCCACGAAGGACGGGGGACCCGCAGGCGCCTGACGTGTGCTGAGTGCCCCCGGTCTCAGCTCGGTGGGGCAGCTGCAGGCCCCGAGCCCCACGGGGTGCCCCCGGCCCCGGGGAGCTGTGCCGGGACGCCGGGGAGCTATTCTCAGCGCTTGGCACCGGGATGGGGACGTTTCTAAATCGGGGGCTCCGGTTCACGTGCACGGGATGGGGGGGGGGACACTCTTGGGTTCCCTCCATGGGGGCCCCACTCAGAGCGGTGGGACACACACACACACACACACACACACACACACACACACACGCAGCCACCACCTCACCACGATGTGCCCGGGGTTGTCACCGACGGCGGGACATGGGGAACTGGCCCCGAGCCCGTCTGGGGGTCCCTGGGAAGGGGACGCGGGGGACAGTCCCCGCAGTGTCCCCGCGGCCACCACCCGACCCCCTGCCCGGCCGAGGGGGCCCGCAGTGCGGGGTCACCTCCGTGTGCCACCGCCCCGAGGGGGGGGTCCCGGCCCCCCCCCGCGCCCCCCCCCCGGCCGCATCCAGCCTGAGCGGGGCTCCGGGCGTCCTGCCCGCGCCCGCCTTCGCCTTCACCGCATCCCCCCCCCCTCCTCCTCCTCCTCCTCCCGCTTCCCCCCACCCGCCTGGAAGGGGACCCGGGCGTCCGGCCCCGCCCCCGCGCTCCACCGCGCACCGGCGGCTGCGCGGGGTCCGGCGGGGGGGCCCCGGGGGGGGGGGCGCGGGTTGGGACCCCCGGCCCGACGGCTGCTCCAGCCCCGGGAAAGTGCGCGGCGGGGAGCGGAGCGGGGGGGACCCGCTTCCTGAAGCAGCCGTGTGTCCCCCCCCAACTCGGAGGGGACGGGGATTGGGGGTGCGGATGCAGCCCCCCCGCCCCCCCAAGCGCCCTCCCCCCCGGGGTGCCCGACCGGGCTCCCCCCTCCATTCCCCCCCCCCCGCCCCGGGCTGCCACGCTGCGGCCCCGCGAAGGTCACGGCCGCGGCCGGGTGGGGGGTCTCAGGCGGGGACCCCCACTCGAGGACACCCCCACACCCCGCGCCGCCAGCCCGGGGGGCTGCGGGGCTGCACCGGCGTGCGCGAGCATTGCGGGGGGGGGGGCACACGCAGCCGCACGGCAGCACCGGGTGGGGGGGGGGGGGATGAAGGGGGGATGCGCCTCGCCCCCACCCTGCGCCAAGACCCCCGGGCGGGGGAGCCCCCCCCAAACCGGTTCCACCGGGACCTGCCCGCGCCCCACGGCGGCCCCCGGCCCCCCTTCCCCCGCCCCGTTGGAGCCCCGGGGGTCCCCGGTGCCGGCGGGGGTCAGGCGGGGTGAGGCGCAGCTCCAGCGCCCCCCCCCCGCCACCGCGACGCGGGGGTCACGGCGGCGGCACCGGCTGAAGGTCGCCGCGGGGCCGAGGTCGAGCCGGAGGCCCGGGCGAGGCCGGGCCGGTCCCGGGGTGACCTTGGCCGCGGCGCCCGGCTGCCCTGCCTCAGTTTCCCCGTCTCGCCCCGGGGGGACGCACCGGACCCGGTCAGGGCCGCAGCCCCGCGCCTCACCGGCGGCACCGGGACCGCCGCACCCCGGGCGGGATCCGGCCCCTTCCCCCTTCCCGGGGTTGGGGGTGGGGGGACGCGGCGGTCCGCGCCCCTTCCCCTCCCCCCCCCCCCGCGGGACCGTGGGGGGGAGCCCCGCCACGCCCCGCGCCCCGCTCGGTGGGAGCAGCCCGGGGGTGCGGGGCCAGAGTCGTGTCACCCCCCCCCCCCTCCCTCCCCTCCCCCGGGGACGCCCCTCGGTGCCCCCGCCCCAACCGGGAGCGGTCGAACCGCCCCCCCCGCCGTTCCCGTCCCCCCCCCTCCGCGCGCTCTGCTCCCGGCGCAGAAAAAAATAATAAAAAAAATTTAAAAAAAAAAAAAAAATCGCAGGCATTCCTACCGCCGCTGCCAGGAGCGGGAGCGGGCGGGGACGGCCACGGGCACGGCCACGGCCCCCCCACGGCCCCCCCACGGCCCGGCCGGGCCACGGCCCCCCCCCCTTCCCCCCCGCCGCGACAGGGCCACGGCCTGCCCACGGCCCGGCCCCGCGACCTGCCCACGGCCCGGCCCCGCCGCGGCTCGGCCCCGCACCCGTCACCGCAGCGCCACGGGCCCGGGCCCACGGGCCCCCCCGCCACGCCACGGCCACGCAGCAGACGCGGGGCCGGGGGGGGGGCCACGGCGCTGCGGGCGGGTGGAGGGAGGGGAGGGGAGGAGAAGGGAGGGGGGGGGGAAGCTGCCCGCCGTGCACAGCCCCCCCCGGCCCCCCCCGGCCGTGGCGTGGCGTGGCGGGCGGTGGGCAACGGCCGCGCTGCACCAACGGGGGGCGGTGGGGGGGTGGGGGAAGCGCGGGGGGCCCCCCCCAGCCCTACGGGGTGTGTGTGTGGGGGGGGGGGGACGCGGCCCCCCCCCCCGCTCCACGCCAAACGCCCGGATTTTTCAAGAAAAATATTTACCCGTGGGTTTCCTCCCGGTGCGCGCTCGGGCCAGCGCCCCCCCCCGCGCCCCCCCCCTCCTCATTACACGCACCGAACTGCGCCCGGGCTCAGCCGGGGGCGCCCCGGGGTGGGGGGGTGGGGGGGGTCGGGGGCCGTCGGTAAACAACCGGGCTGCGGCGGGGCCGGGCGGGGGGCGGCGGCGGGGGCCCGGTCGGGCCGTACCTGGGCGGCGGCGGCGGCGGCGGGCGCGGAGCGGAGCGGAACGGGGCGCGGAGCAGAGCGGGGGCGCAGCGGCGGCGGCGGCGGCGGCCGACGGCTCGTGGCTCCTCCCCCGGCCCCGCCGCGCCGCCCGCCCGGCCCGTTCCGCCGCGGCCGCAGCCCCCTCCGCCGGCCGCAGCCGCTCCCTGCACCCGCCGCGCCCGCCCCACGGATCCCCGCGTGGGGACCCACGGGGGAACGGTGGAGACGGGACGGCCCCGGGAGGGGACACCCCCCCCCCCCATCCCCACGGGACGGGGGAATCACGGGAGGGGGGTGACCGTGGAGGGGCGGGGGTGTGCAATGGGGACGCCGGGATGGAGCCCACGGGGGACGGGGCCCGCGGGGATGCTGTGACAGTGACAACGGGGACAGGGGATGGTGCCCGCAGGGTTGGGGACAACACCCACGGGGGAGCGGGGCACGGGGCCCACGGAGGCCCGGGGACGGTGCCCGTGGCGGGTGGCCGCAGGGATTGGGGACAGCGCCCACGGGGATGCCGTGACAGTGACGACGGGGTGTGGGGACAGCGCCCACGCGGGGCTGGGGACGGTGCCCACCGTCGTGGCCGTGCGGGGCGGGGATGGTGCCCACAGGGGTGCGGGGAGGGTGACAGTGGGGACTGGGGGGGGGGGGGGGGAACACTGCCCCACGGGGCGTGGGGACGGGACCGGAGCGGAGCTGGGGACAGCGTGGGGACGGTGCCCACGGGGCGGGGACCAGCTCCGCACCTCGGGGTGCCCAGCCCGGCCCCGGTGCGGGGGGACACACGCACACACCCCCGGCACCGGGGGGGGCCCACTCGGCCCAGCACCGCCCCGGCGGGCGCCCCACGGGGCACCCAGCACCCCCACGGCGGGTGGGCCCTGCCCCTGCGCCCCCCCCGGGGGATGTGGGGGGCTGGGGGGGGTGGGGGGGGCGCAGGCGGGGCCGGGATCCGCTGTGGGGCCGGGGCCAGACCCCGCCATGGGGCGGGCCGGGGGTGGCAGCGTGCACTGGGGGTGCGGGGTGGGGGTCTCGCTGGGGGTGCCCCCCCTGCAGCACCCCAACCCGTCCGGCCCACCCCACCTCCTTCCCAGCAGCCCCTGCGCCCAGTCCCGTCCCCCCCCCCGTCCCCGTCCCTGTCCCCCCCGGACTACACATCCCGTCATGCCCGGGCTTAAAGGGCCGCTGCCGGCCCCCCCCCCCCCCCCCCAACGCCCCCCCCCGCCCCGGGCACCGCAGTTCGGCCCGCGGACCCCCGGGGGGCTCGGCCTGGCCGCCCCCCCCCCCCGCTCCCAGCCCCGTGGGGGCCCCTCCCTGGGCTGCCCAGACAGTGCGGGGGCACCCAGGGGACAAGGGTGCTCAGGGGACAAGGGGACGAGGGGAGAATGGGGGTCCCCAGGGGATGGGGGGTTCCAGGGGAGGGTGGCACCCAGGGGAGGGGGTAACCGGCAGCACGCGGGGGAGGGGGCACTCGGGGGACAGCGGCTCTCGGGGGATGGGGCCAACAAGGGGATGGGGGTCCCCAGGGGACAGGGGTCCCTGTCGCATGGTGGTTCCCAGAGCTGACCCCCATCCTGCACCCCAGGGCTGGGGACAAAGTGACAACCTGGGTGTCCCACTCCCGCGACCCCCCCGGTCCCCCCCCAGTCCCTGTGCTGCCCCTGGTCCCCACAGCCCCGTGCTCCCCGTGTCCCCCCTCCCTGGACCCCGTGGCCCTCCTGCTCCCCGTGGCCCCCCAGGCCCCCCCAGCCCCCCCAGCCGGGGCGCCAGCGTGGCAGAGGCAGGGTGGTGGCCCCCCCGCCCCCCCGGCCTGGCCCCCCCCCGGCCTGGCCCCCGCCTGTACCGTACACTTTATCCTCGGCAAACACGGTGAGTCTGCGGCCGCCCCCCCCCCCCCCCGAAACACCGTCTGCCCGCGATAAGGCCGTGGCCGAGCTCGTCTGCCCCCGGCCCGTGGGGTTCGGCCACCTCGGCCCAGCACCATGTCCCCAGCTCGCCCCCCCCGCCCCCCCCCCGTGGCCACCCAGCACCCTCCGTCCCCCGGGGGAAACTGAGGCAGGGCTGGGGTTCACCTGCGACCCCCCCGGGACACGGACAGGAGCCTCTCCCCCCCCCCCCAGCCCCCCGGCCCCCGCCGTGACCCCAATGCCACCCCCAGGCCTCTCTGTCCCCACCCTGGGCAGGGCGGGCACCCCCCACCCTGCGGCGGACCCCGGGGGGGGACACGAGGGACGTGGGGGGGCCGCATCGCTCTCGGGGTGCAGCGCAGTCGGCCGGAACAAGCTCATTAAAATTCATCCCACTGCTCTGCGCCGTGCAGCCGCTATATATAACCCGCGCCCGGCAGCACGGCCGAGCTGGCCCCCCCCGGACCCCCCCGGGCCCCCCCGGAGACCCCCGAGAAAGGGGTGATGCTGGGCGCCTGCATCCCCATCACTGGAGGCCCCCATGGGCCAGCACCCCCCACCGCCACCCGGGTGTCCCCATGGGGGTGTCCCCCCCCCCTCGCCTTCCCGCTGGGACCCCCCCGGGAATCAAACCCTTCACACCCCACCAAACACCGGCGGGGGTGGGTGGGAACCATGTCCCCCCCCCAGCCCCAGCAGGGCCCAGCACTGGGGTGGCCCCGGCTGTCCCAGTTACCCCGTGGGAAGGGGAAGCCCCCCCCGCTGGCCCCCGCTCGCCCCCCGCTTGCCCCCGGCGCTGGGAACGGCCCCGGCCCCTTCCGGCCCCCCCCCTCGCCCCCCCCCCGCCCCGGCCCTGGGGCTGGAGGCAGCTGGGCCGGGGCGCCCTGCCAAGGCCTCGACGCCTCCCCCCGCGCCGGCCGCCCCCGCCTCAGGCTGGGGGGCTGGGACCCCCTTAACGCATCCCACGCCCCCCCCCCCCCCCCGCCAGGCTTGGGGGGTGCTTTAACTTTGAGGGGGGTGTTGTCCAGGGGGGCTCCTCTGCTCCCCTCCCACCCCGGGGACAGGGATTAGCCCCCGCGGTCGCGGTTCCCCCCCTGGCAGCTGCGGGGAGCAGGACCCCCCCCCCCCCACCCCGGCACAGGAAATCCCTCCTCATGAATAGGGGCCGGGGGGCCCCCCCCGGGCTGTGGGGGGCCCCTCGCCCGCCTAATCCCAGCCCCGGCGAGGGGGGGATTTGCAGCGCCCCGACCCCATGAATGATTCACCGGGGGATTAAGGGGCCTCGGAGCCCCCCCCCAGAGCCCCCCGCCCCCCCCTCCCCGAGCCCTCCTGAGCTCCCGTGGGTGGGGGGTGCTGGGGGGCTGCCCCCCCCCATCGCCTCGCTCCCCATCCTCCCGTTGCCGTGGCGATGGCTGGAGGCAGCCGTTGGGATATTTTTAGCCGCTGGTACCGCATGGAGGGGGGGGGGCGCAGCCCCACTGCGGCCTACACGTGTGCACACACACGCGTGTCTGGGGCACACGCGTGTACACGCGTGTGTGTGTACCAGTGGTACGGTACACACCTGCCCGTGGGCATCCGTGTCCTCACGTGCAAGCACACGCATGACAGGGTGCGCCGCTGTGCGCACACGTGTGTGTCACACGTGCAACATGCGTGTGTCACGCGCACACACGCCCCAGCACACGCGTGCAGCCCCCTGCCTGTGCGCACACGTGGTCCTGAGCGCACCCCCCCCCCCCCGTGTTTGCACACCCGCACGTGCAGCCCTCCCTGCTCGCACACACGCGCTCGGTCGCACGCCTGCGCTCACACGTGTGCGTGCACAGACACACGCCTGCGCCGCTACACGCACGCTCGGACAAAAGCGCGCACACACGCTCCGGGTGCACACCCGTGTTTGCACACCTGCACGTGCGCACCCCTGGGCTCACACCCCTGTGCCAGCACCCCCATGTCTTTGCACACCCTGCCAGCACCCCCACGCCTTTGCACGCTCACGCCTTTGCACACCCCGTGTTTTCACGCCCAGGCCTTCGCACACCCATGCGTTTGAGCACCCACACGTTTGCACCCTCACGCCTTCGCACGCAGCGTGTCTGCACACCACCTTTGCACACTCATGCCTTTGCACACCCACGTTTGCACTCCCATGGATTTGCACACATCATGTTCACACTCCCACACCTTAGCACACACCATTTGCACACCCATACTTTTGCACGCACCAGGTTTGCACCCCCACGCCTTTGCACCCCCGTGCCTTTGCACGCACCGTTTGCACCCCCAAGTGTTTGCACACCCATTCATTTGCACACTCGTGCCTTTGCACACACCCTGCTTGCACCCCCACGCCTTTGCACCCCCAGACCTTTGCACCCCCACGCCTTTGCACCCCCACGCCTTTGCACACACCCTGCTTGCACCCCCAAGTGTTTGCACACTCACTGCTTGCACCCCCAGACCTTTGCACCCCCAGGCTTTTGCACCCCCAGGCCTTTGCACCCCCACGTTTTTGCACTCCCCCGCCTTCGCACCCCCATTCATTTACACCCTCGTGCCTTTGCACACCCCATGTCCGCACGCCCACCCCTCAGCACACACCGTTTGCACACCCCCACCCTCGCACACCCCCTCCTCGCACCCCCCAACTCGCCTCCCCACCCCGAACTACATCTCCCAGCACCCCCCGCGCCCCGCCGCGCCCCGCCGTCCAATCAGCGCCCGGTTTGCTGGCAGGTGCCAACATGGCGGTGCCCAGGCGTTGAGGGAAGCGTTCGCCGGCCGCCGCGGTGCCGGGTGAAGGTGAGGGGCGGCGGGGGGGTGGCAGCACCGGCGAGGGGACACACGGACACACACACACGGCTCCGGGATCCCCCTCCTCAGCCGCGGGCGCGGCTCCCCCTTCCCTCAGGAGCCGCCGGGCCCCTCGGCCTTTCCCCGCGGGGGGGGGGGGGGTGTATCAGAAACGCGTCCCCCCTCCCCGAAAACCTCTCAGCCCGGCGCTGGCCCCCCGCAGGCGCGGCCATGAAGGTGGTGAACCTGAAGCAGGCGATCCTGCAGGCCTGGCGGGAGCGCTGGAGTGACTACCAGTGGGCCATCAACATGAAGCGCTTCTTCCCCCGAGGAGCCACCTGGGACATCCTCAACCTGGCAGGTGCGGGGCCGGGGCCGGGGGCAGAGCCGGGCCGGGGGCTTTGGGCTTTGGGGCGACTCGCTCTGCTGCTGCCCAGGGTCATCCTGGCCCGGAGGTGGACCCGGGGTTAAGCTGGCCTAAAGCTCAGCCTACGGCGGAGGGCTGGCTTGGTGGGACACCCAAGCGGGGCTGGGCCGCAGCGCCGCTGGCTCCGAGCTCCGGCCTCGCACCGCTCCCCACCCCGCGCTCCCGCGTGCGGCCTCAGTTTCCCCCACCGCGAGGGGTAACGGCCCCGTCTGCCGCCGTGGCGTGTCCGGCCGAGGGAGCAAAACGCGCCGCGAGGGAGCCAGGTGCTGCTCCAAGGCCGCTTCCCACCCCCGGCTCTGAGGGTTTCTTTTCCCATCCCTATTCAAGGGCGTTTGACACAAATCCTGCCAAGCGCTGGTACCTGCTGAGCTCCACGGTTTAAAGATTTGCCAGGCTTTTATGCCAATTATAGAAACTTGTTGCTAGGTTGTTTTTTTTTTTTTTTTTTTCCTGTGCAGTAAGCGTGTGTTTGCAAGCCCTGGATAAATAAACAGAGTTCTGCTCCAGGATTGCCGCACCGGGGGATTTAAAGGGAAATAGCCCCGGCGCAGGCAGCCGCGCTCCTCACCCCGCTGAAGGGGGGACCTTTCCCCAGAGGGTCTCTTTTTCCTCCCTCCGTCCTACCGGTGTTTTTTCTGGCAGCGTCTGGCCCGCGATGGTGGGTTTTGTCCAGCCGCGTCCTCGCAGCTGAGCTCCTCAGGCTGGGTTTGTCCCCGTCCCGCTGCGGCCCGCGGTGGGGTCAGCGTGTGGATGTGCCCAGCCCCGCAGCGATGTGGGGCTGGAGGAGCTGAGCTGTGGGGCCTGGCAGTGGTGGTGGGGTGACAGATTTTGCTTGGGGGAGGGTGGTTGGCTCGGGGGCCAGCCCTGCCGCTAGCCAGCTGGTCCCCGGGGCTCCCTGGTGCCCATTCCCAGCCCGACGGGACCGGCTCCTGCTGCGCTCGCTGAGGCAGTGATGGCCGAGCTTGGCACGGGCCCGTCTGCGTACCCCTGAAATTAGGGCCGGAGACAATCAGTCTCTATGATTTCTGTAGAAACAGGTTTCTCCTGGCCAGCTCTTAGCCAAGGAAAGGCTTGTTACTCCCGGGCTTTGCTGGGGGGCAGCCCCCCTGCAAGGAGGGAGCCGGGTCCCTTTTTTCCCCGCTGCTAAAAGGAGCTTAAAAAGCAGGATGCTGGCACCGCCGCCGCTGTGGGCACGCAGGGAGGCTGTTCCCGAGGCCCCGACGGCTGTAACAGCCGCTGCCTCCCTCGCCGCAACCCTCGAGCCGTCCTTTCCTGAGCTCGTGCCTTCCAGATTTAAACTACAAAGGAGGAGAAGCTGGCACGAGCTGCCCGGATCACGGCGGTGCCCAGCAAATCTATGCTGACACGCCTGCAGTGGGTAACAGCGTGTGGCTGGCTCGCCTTGACGCTCCCTGATTAGACGGGGAGGGGAAGGCTGCCATTAGCCTTCTGTCCTCGAGCTGAGATGCTTTTGGCCGAGGTTTCAGCCTTCGAGCGAGACCCGGGGAGTCTCCTGCTCCCGCAGTCGGGATCCGGTGATGGCTGCTGCTCCTCCTCCTCTTTGGGGCGACAATTTCCCAAACGGCTGCTGCCCCCTCTTACATCTGGGCGCTTTGACCTACTTCCAGGCCGTGCCGCAGCCCGGGGCCTGCTTTCGGGAGGTGGCTCCTGCTCTCTGCCATAGTTCAAATGGTCAATTAAAGGCTTGACTGAGCAGATAGGACGGGCAGAGCCCCTCCAGCGTCCGCAGGCCGGTGCTGGCAGGCAGCCGGTGGCAGGGAGGGCCAGACGTGCAGGGCTGGGCCCAGCTGAGAGGGACTGTCAGCCCGGAGTTTGGCCCCAGGTGCCGGAGCAAAAATCACTCGGCGGAGGCTGCAAGAGCCTCCTGGGCAGGACGTGGGAGGGAGGGGAACGTGTTTGGAGAGTGGCAGGCGTTGTTTCGGGGCCAGGGTGCCCGGGGAGAGCTGAGTTAGCAGGAGGCTGCTTGCGCTGCCTGAATTATTTACCGGCTTTTGCCGTTGGGGATCAGAAAGTTGTGGGATTCAGTTAATTTCAGGGAAGAGCGGTGCAGAGTCGCTGCGGTTCGCACAATTTGTCTTTGCCACCTTTCCTGTGGGATGAGGGAAGAGCAGGCGAGTGTCCGCGCTCACCTGGGACCTCCCGGCCCTTCTCCTTTGCTTGCAGAGGCTCTCCTCGAGCAGGCCATGATCGGGCCGTCACCGAACCCACTCATCTTGTCCTACCTGAAATACGCTATCAGCTCCCAGGTAACGACGCTCCCCGCCTGCTGCCTCCCTGCCTCGCGCTGCGGGCGCTGCCAGCTGCTGCCTCGCAGCCCCAATTAGCAGCTGGGCAAAGAACCCGGGGTGCGGAGTCAGTGGCGGGCAGACACCCCGAATCTCCCCCCTGCACCTCCCCTGGGCTTGGGCGGGCGGTGGAGGGCTCAACGCATGCCCGGGGCGGGGGTGTTTCTGTAAATAACCTCTGCCCATCGCCCGGCTGCGCGGGGGGTGGAAGTCCTGGCCCTGCGTGAGCCTCTGCGCTTGCCGCGAGCTCTGCGCTTCCTCAGCGCCGCGTTTTAATATCGCCTAAAGTTTGTGTGAAACGAATCAGCGATCACCTAAAAATGTCTGTTTGGATTTGTGCCGGGTCAGTGCCCCAGCCCCGTCTGCGGTGACAGGCAGCGGGGCCGTGCCCTGACCTTGCCGTTCCTCGGCAACGAGCGCCGCGCTAGCAAACGTCGCCCGCTAACGTGCCGCCGCACCGGCGTCGCTTTGGTTTTGTGTTTTGTTTGTAGATGGTGTCTTATTCCACGGTCCTGACGGCCATCAGCAAGGTACGGCTCTGACGGGTGCTGTCTGAGGTTTTTCTCTTTATTTATGACCCACGTGTCCATTTGCCTCCCTACAACTCTCACCAAATATAGGTCAAGCGGAAAACGACATCCTCTGCTGAGTCAGCAGCGGTCAGACAGGGCAGATTAGTGCCCGAGCCCATCCATGTCCCCCCGGGGACAAGCTGCTGCCGCGCCTGGCGGGTCCTGCTCTGGTGTTGGGGACGGCCGTGGGTGTGAAAGCCTTGTCCCTCCGTCGTGTGGGGCCTGGCAGGCTCCTGCCCCGCAGCGCCCTGCGTGTAAACCACGCCTCAGCTGCCGGAAACCACATCCCTCTGTGGCCGGTGGCGTTGGCAGCGCCGTGGGGATCCGGAGCTGGCGATGGGAAAGTAACGCCGTTCACCAGGGAGGGCGGCCAGCACCCGAGCCACGGGGCTGCGGCCGCCCGCCCTGCTCGGCCGGCCGGCTTCCCGCAGGTGCTCAGCGTCCCCGCGCCGCTTTGCTGGGGATGAGCCCTCTGCGGCCGCTGCCGCTCGGCGTTTGGGGCTGCTCTGTGGGGAGTAATACCCCCCCGCAGGCTGCGTCGGGCCCCTCACCCTCCCCAGGCACCAGCCTAGTCAGGGCGACTTCTGATCTGAAAATAATTTAAGGAAGAATAATTTCTTTCCTCCCACCTTGTGGTTATTGGGGGATGGGAGGAGAAAGGTGCTGGTTGTCACGCGATGCCGGTGTTGTTTTGGGGTGCTGCAGGCTGAGCTCGGAGCTGCGCCCTAAACATGCCACAAAGCCCCAGTGAGGGTGGGGACCCCTCCAGCGGGGCTCAGCACTGATCCGGGGCGGTGGGCGCACTCCCAGGGGAGGGTAGAGCCAGTGTGCAGCCGGCTGATGCCGAGCACAGCACCAGGTCTGCTCCGAACGGCGCAGGCTCGTCGCCATTCCCCCGGTCGCACGTCGCTGCCCGTTCCGGCAGGGCAGGCAGAGAGCTGACCTTGAGAGCCGAGCCTTCCTCCTTCAGATCAGCGTGGGCCGAGAGCAGACCTGCGGGCTAGCTCCGGCCCGGCAGGGTGGCCCCATCTGCTCTGCGAGGAGGCAGGGAGCCGCACTTCTGTGCCCACCGTCCTCCTGGCCCCGCGGCCAGCCGGGCTGTTGGCGTGCGCTCTGCCAGCCCCGCCGAGCCGGGGTTGGGGCTGGCACCGAGCCACCGCCGCGTCGAGGCAGCCGGCGGGGAGCGGAGCTCAGGCCCCCACCGCTGTCTTGGGGAGGCTGCTGAGAAAACCCAGCCTCGTCCCCGCTGCCGTGGCCCGGTTGCCTCCCGCAACCCCGGGAGGGCACGACCCAGCCGTCGGACAGCCCTGACCTAGTTCTCATTCAAGTGGCTGCTGGGCAGCTGCCAGGGCGAGTGTCCTGCAGCCGGCAGCGCCCGGCCCAGCCCGTGGAGGAAAGGGTTGAGTTTATTTTCGGAGCTGCTGGAGCCTGGCAGCCCCCATTTGAAATCCCTCCTTGTTCCCCTGCTCTAGTTCGATGACTTCTCCCGGGATCTGTGTGTCCAGTCGCTCTTGGAGATCATGGACATGTTCTGCGACCGCCTCAGGTACGGTGTGGCCCTTCCAGCCCTGCTGCCTCGGCCCCCGGCTGTGCCGCGGGCGGTTCCGGGAGCCGGCGGGGCCTGGCTGAGCCCGGGGCGCTCGCCCTGGCAGAGCGAGGCAGGTTCCCCCCCCAGCTCTGCGGCCGTTGCTGCCCCGGGCTGGGCTGTCCCACCAGTGTCAGCGTGGGGAGAGCCGTGGGAGTCCAAAACCCCACCAGCTTTGTGGGAAGCTGCAAGAAACCCACCTATTCTGGGCTAAACGTCTCCACTGGGTATTCCTGCCTGGCTCAGGTAGATGGGGTGGGTATAAGCCCTGTGACCTGAGGGTGTCTGTCCCCTCAGAGCATTTTTGTGTCTCTTGTGTGGCCTCTGCATCTTCCCAGGGCCCCGGCGACGTGTCCCTGTCTGCCAGTGCTCGCAGTCCTGCCTGCGCTGCTCCAGGCAGCTGCCTTGTTTTGCTTCGTGCTCTTCCGCTGGTGTTGCAGGACCCAGGGGAGTCCAGATAATTCAGGCCACAAAAACTTTTTTAGAAAGCTCAAAAATCTTCCTGTTAACCCCTGACAGCCTCTTCTGGGAGGCCGGAGCAGAGAGCACGCAGCGGGGCAGCGGGAGGAGGAGGAGGAAGGCTGAAGGTAGCAGCTCTTCAATTACATGAAATGAAGCAGCAGCAATGAATATGCATCAGTCACAGATGTTGACAAGGAGCTGTTGCTGGCCAACTGCAGAGCCGGCCACTTAATCCAGTCCCTGCCTAATCTGATCCTCTGCTTAATTTGATCAAAACTTCTGGCCTCAATGATTTGTGCATCAGGAGGGGAAAGCGTTCACCTCTCACAGCACATTGATCGATGCTGAGCCTCTCTTAGTGAGATAATTTGATTAGAGGCTTGGAAAGTTTCCCTGGAGTAGAGTGGCCAGAGAGGAGGCAGCACTGGGGAGATGTTATTTCCCCAGGCACAGCGGGGACGCTCGTGGGCTGAGCAGGTCGGGATCTGCGGCGGAGGAGTCACGGGCAGGCTGGGCTGCGAGCACGGGACGTGGGTTTGGATTGCCCAGCCTGCCCTGTTCCCCTGCCTCAGTTTCCCTGGGGGCAGCAGCCCAGCCCACGGTGAGCGTGGTCCCGTTTGTCTCCCCATCCCAGCTGCCACGGCAAAGCGGAGGAGTGCATCAGCCTCTGCCGGGCGCTGATGAGTGCCCTCAACTGGCTCCTGCGCTGCGCGGCCTTCTACACCGAGAAGGTGAAGGAGACGCTGGAGCAGGCGGCAGCCGAGAGCCAGCTGAAGATGTGTCTGGAGCGGCTGGAGAAGATGCTCAGCAGCACCAAGAACCGTGCCCTGATCCACATCGCGAAGCTGGAGGAGACGTGTATGTTGCTGCCCCTGCCCTGCCCCGCCTGCCCGCGGCCGCTGCCACCGCTTCCTCCCAGCCGCTGCCGGCCCTGGGGAGATGTCACTGCCACCTCTCCCTTCCCCCTGCCCGGCTCCTGCCGCATTGTCCCTGCAGCTCCAGGCCCATCCATCTTCCAGCCCTGTTGCTGTAACCGTCTCCTCCCTGGCTCTGTGCCACCCTCTGCCCCCTCCCCTCGTGCTGCCCTTGGAAGAGGAGCAGAATTAATGGGAAGGCTGCGTGAGCCGTTCCCGGGCGTGCGGCGGGTCCTGCGCTGCGCCAGCGTACCTGGCACAGCTCAGCACCTTCGGCTGGTGCCTGTGTCTGGCTGAGAGGCTGTTCCAGGCCGAGCCCGAAGCAGGAGCTGCTGGGTGGCATGCAGACCCTTGCCTTGTGTTCGCGGAGGTGTACCGACTTCTGCTCACCGCAGGGCCCAGCGGGGAGCCCCAGCCTTGGCAGGGCTCGGTGCTGCCATGGGCCTTGGAGCCAGCCTGCCCGGCTCCTCAGCCTGTCACTGTCCCTCCCCTGAGCGCCTGCCCTCCCTCCCCAGCGTCCTGGAGCACCGTGGAGCAGTCCCTCCTCAAGCTGGGGGAGAACCTGAACAGCCTCAGCAACTCCCCACTGCGAAGCCAGGCTGACAACTGCGTCTCCCTCATCAAGAGGTAGCTTTGTGCTGCTCTCTCTGCGGGCTCAGAGGGTAAAATGGCCCTGAGCCCTGCGCCGGGGGCTGAGAGCCTCCTGCCTCCCTCCACGCTGCCTCTCTGCTTTCCTGCCCCTTCCCGGCTCGGACCCCCGCACCGGCAACGGGCTGGGGCCGGTGAGAGGCCCTGGGGTAGGAGTGGGGATGGGGGTAGTGGTGACTTGCTGCGAAGGAGTCTTACCCGGGGGTTGTTCCTCTGGTGACGCTGGGGCCTCTCGCCGTCCCTCAGCTGCTCTGGCCACAGCAGAGCTGCCGTCCCTGCTCTGGTTTCCCCCAGAGCTGCTCCCAGGGCCGTGGCTGCGCCTGGGGGCTCTTCTGCAGGGCACGGGAGCTACAGGCTGTCCTGCCCCAGAGAGATGCAGGACAGCAAAGGTCAGGGGCTTGGCCAGGAAAGGAAAATGGGCCAGGAGGAGCAAGGATGCCTCCTTGCAAAGCTCCAGCGACCCTGTGCTGTTGTCTCCCGCCCAGCATCCCCACCATGCTCTCGGTGCACTCGGAGCAGCTGAACAAGACCGGCTTCCCCACTGTGCACGCCGTGGTGCTGCTGGAGGGGACCATGAACCTCACGGGAGACACCCAGCCGCTGGTGGAGCAGCTGATGATGGTGAAGAGGATGCAGGTACAGAAAGTGGCATCTTGTTCTGCTCAGGGTGATCTGGGGCTGTGGGACTGGGGCCTCGAGCAACTCTGGGCTCTGTACCTCCCCGTGCTGATCCTGGCCCAAGGGTACGGGTGGGGAGCAGCGGGAACACCCCAGCACCTTCATGGGGGGTTCCGGGTTTGGCTGAGGTTGGAGGAGGCGCTTTATTACGTTTCCAGCACTGGAGGGGTTTATCTGTGTGCCCCGCAGCACATCCCCTCCCCGCTCTTCGTGCTGGAGATCTGGAAGGCCTGTTTCGTGGGCCTCATCGAGTCCCCAGAGGGCACGGAGGAGCTGAAGTGGACAGCCTTCACCTTCCTGAAGGTACGGCCCAGCCCTGGACCTGCTGCTGCTCTTCCCTGTGCGCCCGGCCCCTGCTGAGCCCTGAACCCTGGCAGAGCAATTGGTTCTCCTCTCTCTCAGTGTGGCCCCTCAGGGTCCCCCCACGCCCTGGCTGAGCCCACGGCCACCCGCTGAGCTGTCCAGGGCCTTTTCAGCCCAGCCCTACTTTGTTTTGCCGAGTGACTTTCCTGGGATGTTGTGGGGGAAATCGTGGCCTTTGAAGGATGCCACAGCAGCCGCGGGGCCTGCGCTCCCAGAGCTCTGCGGTGGGCAGCCCCGGGGCAGTCTGCTTCACCTCCTTTCTTTGTACCAGACAAAAGGGATCTGCGCGTAGTTTCAGGCCTGACACATGCTCTGGCTCCTCCGCAGCCTCATCCCCTGCCTGGCTGGCAAGAGGTGGCCGTGCCCTGGGGCTCCTTGGGCTGTGGAAGGACTGTGCAGAGGGAAGACAGGGACACAAAAGTCCCCAGGGCGCACAGGCTGCTCCTTTTTCTGGGCTGGGAGTGCAGCTGTTTCGCGTGGGCCCCTGCTGCCCATGTTGCTGGGAGGTCCTGACTGCGGATCGGGCTCTGCCTGGGTCGGTCATGTCCGTGCTCTGTGTCTTCCAGATCCCCCAGGTCCTGGTTAAACTCAAGAAGTATCCCCAAGGGGAGAAGGTGAGTCTCGAGGGCCGTCGATCGGAGCCGTTTGCCCACGTTGTGTTTGTCACGATGGTGCTGGTGCCTGGCCAGAGCTGCGTGGGGGTGGCCGGGGTAGGAAACAGTCCGTGTCCCAACAACCTTCCTCTAACGGACAGGGCAGTGTGGGAGGGGAAGGTGGGCTTGTGTTGGCCGTGCTCCGAGCTGAGTGCCTGGCTTTGTGCACAGCAGGACTTCACCGAGGACGTGAACTGTGCCTTCGAGTTCCTGCTGAAGCTGACCCCGCTGCTCGACAAAGCAGATCAGCGGTGCAAGTGAGTGCTTGCCCTGTCCGGGCCTGACCACCAGCACTGGGAGCCTGTGGCCACAACAACCCCGTCCTCTCTGCGGGGAGCTGCCGTAAGGGTGGCCAGGGCAGCTCCTGGCAAGGCTTTTGTCATTTCTGATCCAATTTCTTCTTCCTGAGGACCTGATGCTGCCAAAGGAGCAAGGCAGCGAGTGTCTGCCAGCTGATGGGCGGGTTGGGGATGCTTTGTGCTCTCTGGAGCTGCTTTCGGCCCTGCAGCATCCTCAGGGGAGTGGGAGCAGGGCCGGGAGGGCTACCCAGGAGTCCCCCCTGCCCTGTGGCACAGAAATGGTGGCCCTCGGGCTAGTGCTTTCCTCTCTCTTCCAGCTGTGACTGCATGAGTCTGCTCCTGCAGGAGTGTGGCAAGCAGGGGCTGCTTTCAGAGGCCAACATGACTAACCTGACCGACAAACGGTACAGCACCCTCAAAAGTCTGGGTAACCGAGTGGGGTTGGCACCTCATCCCGCTGTCCTTCTTGTGGGGGGGAGCATAAAAGACCAGCTGCGATGTGCTGCAGCCGGGACACCGTGGCCTGGAGGGATGAGGCTTTGCTTTTGGTGACAGACTGAGTACAAAGTCTGTCCTCTCGCAGTGGCAGCTGGTGGTGGCCTTCCCTCAGGGGGTGCTGGTGGTGGAGGTGGGTGGGAGGTGGAGTGTGGGCAGAAGTGAGGCAGGGTGATGGATTCCCGCTCACTGGCTCCTCTGCGCGGCTCCCCCAGGACGGAGGACAGAAAGCACGCTCCTCGCTTGAAATCGGCAGAGAATGCCAACATCCAGCCGAACCCGGGGCTCATTCTGAGGGCCGAGCCGACTGTCACCAACATCCTGAAGGTGAGTCCCCTCCTGCGTCCGTGCTGCACAGCGGGGGCTCAGCCCCAGTGCCTGTTTCCAGCAGCACTGGTCTCACCAGGCAGCCGGGGTGGTTGGGGGGTGTCTGATCTCCCCCTGCGTGGGGGTGGAGGAATGGAGGGATCACTCCCAGCCTGGCTGCTGTGCCATGGGGACCAGGAGCTCCCCTCCTCCTCCCCAGGAAGCCGGAGGAGCCATCCTGCGGCCTGTTATCAGTGCCAGCAGCCCCTGCCCAGCCAGTTCTGCCCGTCCCGTTCTCAGCCACATCCCCGCATCCACCTCCCCCAGTTCCCAGGGACTCCCCCGTCCCCACGTCACCGGTTGCCTTGCCGCTGCTGAGCGCCAGGGGATGTTTTGCTGCTGGTTGTGCTGCTGCCCTGATGTGCTGCAGCTCTCCCCTGCGCCGTGCCCTGCGGTGCCTGCGGTGGGGAGGGCTCCGTACCCCTCCCCGAGCCCTGCGGGTCACTGCTCACCAAGGTCAGCAGGTCAGCTCTGCCCCTGCGGCCGGAGCATTGCCGGTGTCTGCAGCACCCCTTCTCCCTGACTTTATATTTTTCCCCTTTGTTTTTTTTTTTTGTAGACCATGGATGCAGATCACTCCAAGTCCCCTGAGGGCTTGCTGGGGGTCTTGGGTCACATGCTGTCTGGGAAGAGCCTGGACTTGCTGCTGGCAGCGGCAGCAGCGACCGGCAAGCTGAAATCCTTCGCTCGGAAGTTCATCAAGTGAGTGTCCACCTGGACAACGCTGTCCCCGGTGTCTGGCGGGGCTGGGGTGAGCGGGCAGCCCCCCAAACTCTCCCCCAGACAGGGTTGGATGGCGACCAGGGACTCTGGCCCAGTGTCTTGCAGCGCTGGATCCAGCAGAGCCCTGGGGAGGGCTGGGATCTCAGGGGAGCTGTGCCCCCCTGCCTCCCAGCACCCCATCTCCTTTGCTTCTGGGTCAGCAGGGCAGAGGATCCAAGTCAGGTTGGTTTAAGGGTATTAAGAGAACTGAAAGCACCAGCCCAGCCCCACATCCAGGGCGCTTGCTCTTCAGTCCCCCGATGACGGCGTCCTGGTTCGAACACACGCCCCAGCACGCGTGGGGCTGCGGGATGTGATTCCTCGAGCGGGGGAAGCCTGAGGCAGCTCCAACCCCACCAGCCTGGCTGGGCGCGTGCCCCCGCCGTGCTCGCCCTGTTTAGGGGTTCGCGCCGCTGCGGTACGGAGGGAGCCGTGCTCTGAAATCCCCAGGCAGCCGGGCAGGGCCGGCTCTGGTGAGGGGACGCGCTCGAAGGCCGGGCTGAGTGGGTGTGGGGAGAAGCAGCGTTGCTGGACCTGTTTTGCTGCAGGGGAGCAGAGGCAGAGGGAGGAGGCAGCTCGGCCCTGCTGTGCCGGAGGGTGTCTGTGGAGCTGGGCCCTGCGTCGCTCCCTGCCCACCCCGCATGGAGCTGGGCGCTGGGGTGGGGTGCAGGAAGGGGTCTAGGGGAAGGGGCAGCCCCCCGCCTGTCTCGGGGGTGGGAAGGGGCCCGTTTCACGTGACGATAACGCTTTGCTACGGCTCTCCCTGCTCCCCTCTAGGCTGAACGAGTTCACGAAGCACATCGCCAATGGAGAAAGCTGTAAGTGCGTGCGCGTCCGTGTGTGGGGTGGGTCGGGCTGTGCTCCCCCTGCCGCCACGTGCTGGGACACTGCGGGGCCTGGCTGGATTAAGCTGGGACTGGCTGCGGCGCCAGAGCAAGCTCGGCTTTGCTGGGCCTGCCTGGGGGCTGCCGGTGGGGAGCCCGGCGCAGGGGCACGTGGCTGGGTGCCAGTGAGGATCCAGGCTCCTGCGTGGCACATGCGTGTCCGTCCCGAGCGTGGGGTGTTCTCTGCTGGTGGGGGAAAAGCTCCTTCTCCCTGGCCCAGCCCGCGGGGCCCCTTGGGGCCGGCTCTGCCTCCCTGGAAGGGGTGATGTGTCAGCACGGAGCCTGAGATAAGGACTCTGACGGCATTTGCGTGTGATGAAACTCACTGAGTGCTCTGACCTTCCATGGTGCAGGGTGGGGGGAGCCCGGGGATGGGCTGGGGCTGCCGACTGGGAGGCCAGAGCGGCTCTGGGGGCTCGGGCAGAGAGAGATGGGGTGGAGGGAGGTGCTTGGCACGTCCCCTGCAGCCCTCGTTCACACACAAGCACTTGGGGGTTAGAAAAGCTGCCTGGAGGAAGCGGGGTCCTGGCCCCCAAGCTCACAGGGCTCCTTGTGCCACGGCTGGAGATCCCCAGGGTCTATTTTTTCTCCCCCCTCAGCCAAAGGAGCCTCCGTTCGGGCCCTGCTCTTCGACATCTCCTTCCTCATGCTGTGCCATGTGGCTCAAACCTACGGCTCGGAGGTGAGGATCCTCCCAGGGGACAGGGCCGTGACCTTGGGAGCGCAGTCCTGCGCCGCAGCCTGCCAGCCTCCTCTAGTGGCCACCCTGCCGCTGCCACTGTCCCCATTGTCCCTGCAGCCACCCCCCCCTGGCCTGGGGTAAAGCCTTTCACCTGGGGTAAAGCCTTTCACCTGGTGCAGGTAGAAAATCTGTCCCTGTGGGGTGTCTCAGTGCCAGGCGATGGAGCGGGGGTGGCTGCGGCCTTCCCCAGGGCTTTGGCTGGGCTCCCGTGACGGTACCGCGGTGTCGGTGCGAACGCTGCCCCCCCCCCCTGTCTCCCCTGACTTTTCCCAGTATTGCCCCTCTGGTTTGGTGCTGGCTGGCTTGGGGTGGGGTGGGGGGGCCATGCAGCCAGGCTGAGCATCAGCCCTCCCCCATCAGAGGAGGAACTTGCAGCCCCGCTCAGGAAACAGCGTTTGGGTTGCGTGAAAATTTTCCAGGTTTCGACATCTGTGTGTGTTGGGAGGCGAAACGATACCGAAATACCGGGAGGGCTGAGAGGGAGCGAGAGGCGGGAGGGGTGGGGGGGGTCCTGGCTGGAGTCAGCTTGGAGCGGACGTGCCCGGGGGTGTCTGATGAGGTCTCATCCCCCTCGCTAAAGTCCAGCCCAGAGTGACTTTCCTGACCAGCTGCTGCCGAACAGATGTGCAAAACTTATTTGACCAAAATAGCATCCCCTGGGTGACGGCGGGCTGCAGGGAGGAAGCGACGTGCGGGATTCCCAGCTCGTGTGTTTCCCCCCCCCACCCGAGAGCCCTCCCAGCTGGCTGCCAGCTGGGCCGCACGCCCTGACCCCGCAGAGCCCCCGGCCAGCCGGTGCTGGGGACCCTGGGCACAGCGCGGGGAGGGGACAAGCGGCACGTTCCGGGCAGGACGTGGTGACCCCGCTGCCATGCGCGGGGCTGGTCCGGGCCTGGCACCTCCCTGGGGGAAGCTGTTGGATGGGCCGTGGTCACCCGGGGAGTCTCTGGGAGTGGGGGAAAAACTGCAGCCCACACGCTCGAAACCAGTGCCTTACTGGGGGCTGACCAGTTCCTTACTGGGGGGCTGACTAGTGCCTGCCTTTCTGTACAGACCACAGGGCGGCGCTGTTCCGCCAGCCATGAGCACCCCAGGGTGGGGGGGGTCCCACCCCAGGGTGGGGGTCTCCAGCAGGGTCCACGTGGGATGCAGGCCGCGTGGCAGACCCTGTGCTGGTTCCCTTCCAGATGATCCTGTCGGAGTCGAGCCCGGCGGGTGAGGTGCCCTTCTTTGAGACCTGGATGCTGACCTGCATGCCCGAGGAGGGGAAGATCCTCAACCCCGACCACCCCTGCTTCCGCCCCGACTCCACCAAGGTGGAGTCCCTGGTCGCCCTCCTCAACAACTCCTCTGAGATGAAGCTGGTGTAAGAGCTCACCCTGCGCACACACCCCGCCAGGCAGGGGCAGGGCAGGGTGGGAGGGGAGCGCCCATCTCATCTTCCCCTGCCCCACGGCTGCTCTGCATGAGTGCCTGAACCCCCCCGCCTCTTCCCCGGCAGGCAGATGAAGTGGCACGAGGCGTGTTTGAGCATCTCGGCCGCCATCCTGGAGATCCTCAACGCCTGGGAGAACAGTGTCCTCACCTTTGAGTCCATCCAGGTGGGCCTGGCGGGAGGACGGTGTGGGGCAGAGCAGGGCCAGTGGCACTGCGCCGTGTCGTGAGGGGGGGCCAAAGCTTGAGCAGGGCAGGGGGTCCCGTCTGCTCCTGCCCTGAACACTCCTGCAGCCACTCTGGAGCTCACTGGCTCCTTCGTGACTTGGGTGGGCAACCAGCAGGACTCCAGCCCCTCAATTCTGCCCCAGATCTCCCTGTTGGTGGCAGGGGGGGGCAGGTTTGCCCCATGGAGGTGGGAAGGGCTTAGACCCTGCAGTCAGGGCCCACAGCCCTGGGGGGGTGGTGCAGAGATAAAGCTGGTGCATCCACCCGTCTGTGCTCACCCACTTCCGCTCCTGTCTCCCCTCCTAGAAAATCACAGACAACATCAAGGGGAAGGTGTGCAGCATGGCGGTGTGCGCGGTGGCCTGGCTGGTGGCCCACGTCCGCATGCTGGGCCTGGATGAGCGGGAGAAGTCCCTGCAGATGATCCGGCAACTGGCCACCCCCCTGTACGGCGAGAACACGCTGCAGTTCTACAACGAGCGGTGAGCTGCGGCGCGCCGGGCCCTGTGCTGGGCCATCTCCTGCCCTTCCTCCGCTTCCCGGCGTGACCCCGTGTCTCTGTGCCGCAGCGTGGTGATCATGAGCTCCATCCTGGAGCACATGTGCGCGGATGTCCTGCAGCAGACGGCCACGCAGATCAAGTTCCCCTCCACGGGCATGGACACCATTCCCTACTGGAACCTGCTGCCCCCCAAGAAGCCCATCAAGGAGGTGCTAACGAGCATGTTCACCAAGGTGCTGGAGAAGGGCTGGGTCGACAGCCACTCCATCCACATCTTCGACACCCTGCTGCACATGGGGGGTGTCTACTGGTTCTGCAACAACCTGGTCAAGGTACGGGGGGAAGGAGGGAGGTGGCTGCGAATCCCAGTGCTGTGACTGGGTGCTGAGCATAGAACTGGGGGTCTGGCCCGGTGCTCCCAGTGGCTAGTGGTCCTGGCTGTGGCTGGGCTGGCTGCTGTGACAGTCCCGGGTGCTGGAGGTGAGCGGGGAAAGCCCAGCCGTGCCCGTGCCTCCCTCAGCTCTGTCCCTCCGCCTCGCAGGAGCTGCTGAAGGAGACGCGGAAGGAGCACACGCTGCGGGCTGTGGAGCTGCTTTATGCCATCTTCTGCCTGGACATGCAGCAGCTCACGCTGACCCTGCTGGGCCACATCCTGCCCAACCTGCTGACGGACTCCTCCAAGTGGCACACGCTCATGGACCCGCCGGGGAAGGCTCTGGCCAAGTAAGTCCCCAAACCCGTCTCCTTGGGCGCGGGTGGGCTTATCTGGGGAGATGGGGAGATGCTCCGGGATGGGAGGGGGCTCCCAGCCACCTGATTCCCACTCTGGCCCTGGCACAGCGCCGGCAGGAGCAGCCGTGCTGGTGTCCTGGGAGTTCCCTGCTGCCTCTCGCTGAGGAGGGACCTGCTGTGTCCCACCCCGGCGCACGCTCTGGGCTCTGCCGTCTTCCCTTGCGCACGCGCCGTTGTCCGGGTGGGCCAGCAGCACCTCGCAATGTCCCTTCTCTATCCCCAGGCTCTCAGTCTGGTGTGCCCTGAGCTCCTACTCCTCCCACAACAAGGGCCAGGCGTCCGCCAGGCAGAAGAAGAGGCACCGGGAGGATATTGAGGTGCGTCCAGCGTGGAGCAGGGTTTGGTTGGAGGCTCTCGGTGCGTGAGAGTGGGCAGTGTCTGCGGGAGGGGCGGGCAGCTGGGACCAGACCCTTTACCCAGGTTCTCTGCACTGCCTGAGGTCCTTTGACCCTAAAATATGTGGGTTTCCCTTCTCTTTTCTGGGGAAGGGGGGATGTAATGAGATGGTCTGTGTGTGGCCGGCCTGGGCTGAGCCTCCTGGGCCATAGGGGCTGCGCGGAGCCCAGGGTGGGTCATCAGCCCCGGGGAGGGGGGCCAGGATCTCCCCTCAGAGAGGGGCTGGTGGGGCTGAACCCCCTCTGCCCCCCCAGGATTACATCAGCCTGTTCCCGCTGGACGACACGCAGCCCTCCAAGCTCATGCGCCTGCTGAGCTCCAACGAGGAGGACGCCAACGTCCTCTCCAGCCCCAGTAAGTGCGGGCGGGGAGGGCAACTCCTGGGGAAGGCACCGTCCTGCCTCGCTGCTTGTTTCAGGGTGTAAAATGTGTATTGGCCCAAAAAGGCCTCTCTTCCCAAGCTGGCCAGGTGAAGGTTTAGAGTTTGCTGAGGTACCCTGGAGCTTTTGCACTTAGGAAAGGTCAAGCTGTTTATTTCTCTGATCGAAACAACTTAGGAAAGGCGATGAAGTTACACCTTCCCTCCGTGACGTTGCCACCCAACGCACGAGGGGCTCGGGGAAGTTTCCTTAGAGCCTTGTCACCCCCAGCCAGCCCGTGTGGGACCGAAGAGCCGATGTGCCGCAGCCAGGGTGGCAGGAGGTGACGCTCTTGATGTCTGTGGCTTAAATCCTGAAATTCCACTGTTATTAATAAGGCAGCAAGCGGAGCCGATGAGTCCCCGCAGTCACGTCCCTGTGTCCCCGCAGCGCGGTGCCGTGCGTTGCGACAGCTCCGGCAGGATGTGCCGGGGGGTGTCGTGCCCCCCTGCCGCGGTGGGTGCTGTCACGGCTCCCACAGACATTGTCTGGACTCCTGGACAATGAGTCAGGATGTTCCTTGGTCATTGTTTCTCCTGATGCCTTTATCCAAAGTGACTCTTTATTTATTAGTTTTCAACACATCCATCAACCTGTGGTTTTTGTTGGTTTCATTATTGTTGAAATATGGGGTTTCCCTTTATTTCACTATCTTTTTTTAACTTTTGAGGCAGTTCCACCACTTTCCAGTGACACTCAGGACTTTTTTGGGCTGTTTGTTGCAGCGATGTGGAAATGCTGCTTCCTGCAGCAGCCACGTAACTCATGTGATTCCATGAGAAAAGTGTGGGAGGGTTTTCTTATTTTGGTGAGCATCTTCGGGAGCAGCACAAGGTGGGTCCCTCTGATTTTGGCAGCAGCTCTGCGCTGTGGGGGTCTGCACAAGAGCCTTCCCGGGAGATTCCTGTCCCCTTGGACCGGAGACAGCCCAGTTCCTCTCCCGCAGGAGCACCCAGTGGTGCTTCACGGCTCGGATCAGATCAATCCCCTTGCTCTGTCCTAAGATTTGCTGCTGGTCCGTTGGACACGCCCCAGCTCTGGCAGCTGGATTGGACCCCGAGAGCGAGGTGTGAGTGGTGCTGTGCAGCTGTTGAACATCTGGCTGGCTCCGCCCCGCTGGTTGCGCCGCGCCTTGGCCGAGCGCTGCCCTTCTCCTCTCCCGATCGTGACATTGCGTTACACCGCTCGTGCCCTCGCGGAGCGTCAGGGACGAGTCACTACCGCAATTAAATCCGAGCGGGGAGGCACACTCACGGTCTCACTCATCCTTACCCCTTGGAGATACCATTAAACTTGGTCACGCTCAGAATAAATCTTGGCTTGTGCAAGAGCCAAGTGTCACACCCCAAGGGCAGCAGTGGCAGCGTGTGGAGCCCTCCCTGGGCTGCTGGGCTCTGTCATGCCTGGGGCACGTGTGGGCCTGTGCCTGCTGCCAGGGCTGCCTGCGCCCCTGCCAGGGCTGCCTGTACCCCCTGTGCCCCTTCCAGGGCTGCCTGCGCCCCTTCCAGGGCTGCCTGTACTCCCTGTGCCACTGCCAGGGCTGCCTGTACCCCGACAGAGTGAGACCAAGGGTGACTGGGTGCCTGCTGCCCGTCTCTGGTATGCCTGAGCAGTACAGACTCTGCTGATTTGGGTACAGAGGGTGCCAAGGACCGTGGGCCAAGCCTCTCCCATGCCATGGGGTAGCTCATGGTAAAGCCCCTCCTAGAGTCCAAGGGCTGGGCGAGCTCAAATGGCCTGAGCTGGCCAGGGTGGGCACGCTGTCATGGCCGAGAGGGCCAAGAGGTTGTGGCCTCCCTGCAGCCTGATGCCTGTTCTCTTCCCTAACAGATCGCTCGATGAGCAGCTCGCTCTCCGCCTCCCAGCTCCACACCGTCAGCATGAGGGACCCGCTGAACAGGGTGCTAGGTAACGGCGGCGAGGCCTGGCCCTGCCGAGACATGGAGTGGGGGGAACCCATCCCCTGTGCGGGAGCCTTGGGCCACCCCCCAGCCTCCCTGAACCGGCCTGGCTTTTGATATTTCCCTGTCTCCACAGCAAACCTCTTCCTGCTCATCTCTTCCATCCTGGGCGCCAAGACGGCCGGCCCCCACACCCAGTTTGTCCAGTGGTTCATGGAGGAGTGTGTGGACTGCCTGGAGCAGGGCAGCCGCGGCAGCATCCTCCAGTTCATGCCCTTCACCATGGTGAGTCCCGCGGCCGCCACGTCCTTCCCCCGGCTCGTGGGGTGCTCTGGGGCGCCGGTCCCACGGCACAGGCACGTCCAGGGGAGTCCCACTGCCCGGCTCCCCTCTCTCCAGCGCCGCTGTGGGTCAGTTGTGTTTCTCCTCTCTCCGGGCAGGTTTCGGAGCTGGTGAAAGTGTCCACCATGTCCAGTCCCAAAATTGTCCTGGCCATCACGGATCTCAGCCTGCCCCTGGGCCGCCGTGTTGCTGCCAAGGCCATCGCCGCGCTGTGAGCGCGACGCCTCCCTTCTGCCGTGCAGGAGGGGGCGGCCAGGCAGCCCCCGGGAAATCCGTGAGAACCTGGACACGGGGCTGGGACTGGGATGACTGGGACAGCCTCTGCGTCCCTGCAGGCTCAGCCCAGCCCTCCCCGGGTGGCTGCTTCCTTCCACCTTTGGCCTCCCCGAGGCACCCCCTTGCTGCCCCGTGCTCGGCTTTTGGAGACTCAGACAAACCCCCTGCTTTTTTTTCTATAATTAATTCAGTGCTTTTGTAGAACCAGGTTTTGCTTCATTTCTGTTTGGTTTCCTGACTGCAGCCCTGGGGCTCCCCAAAACCCTTATTTTGGGGTGGGGTTGATGGGAGAGTAAACGGCCAAGGCCTGCGCTGGGCAGGGGAGGGAAGCGGAGCCCGGGAGGGCGATGGGCTGCGCGGGTGCCTGCGGCCGGGCTGCTGCAGCTGCGTGGCGGGGTGGAGCGGAGCTGCTTTCCTGCCGCGCTCTAAGCTGCAAGCAAATTCTTGTTGGAAATTCCTCCACGTGAGCATGAGTTCACCCCGCGTCCCCGGCCGGGAGCCGTGGCACCCAGGGGCCAGTGAGTAACCGCGGCCTCGCCGGCCTCGTGCTGGGAGAGGCTCCTCCGCGGGGCTGTCCCGGCACCCAGGCAGCTGCTTCGGCGCTGAATCTGCCTGGAATTGTCACGAAACCCTGACCCTGAGGGGGTGGCAGGGCCGGGACGCCTTCGCCTCTGCTCCTTTCATTTATGTTTTCAGCTTGACTCACGAGAAAGGGGGAAGCGGTGCTTGGGGTAGCCGGGCACCAGCCTTCCCCTCAGGGTGCTTTGGTGCATCTTCAGGGCTGGGCTCTGCCTCCTACCCCCCTCGGCATTACCGGGGTTCACAGCCCCTGTTTTGGGGCTCAGAAGCGAGTGCCAGGGGAGAGGCAGCACAGGGAGGCCCTGGTGGCTGGGGAAAAGGCGGCCGGATGGTGACTCAGGGCCTGCCTGCTCCCTGCCTGACCCCTGCCTGCTCTCCGGACTGATCTCAGCTCTTGGCTGCTCGTGGGCTTCGCTGGAGGGAGAGACCCCGGCGTGGTCGGCAGAGGAGCCTTGTCGCGCTCAGCGTGGCTGCGGATGATGGCCGCTCCTTGGCCATCGTGCACCCCAGAGTCCCCCCGCGAGCCCGGCCCCGCGCTGGGAGTGGGCTGGCACACACCGGGAGCGGGTTGGCACATGCCGGGAGCGGAATGGCACACACCGGGAGCGGGTCGCGCCGGGGCAGGACACGGCATGGGGGGCTCGGTGCCCGCGCTGTGCCGTGACCGGTGCTGCTCCCGACCGGGCCTGACTCAGGCGTGAGTCCTGTGCTGAGCTGGCACCGACCTGCCCAGGCACCTCTGCCCTGGGCCGGGGGCAGCTCCCGCTCACCCAGGGGCGGCTCTTTACCGTTAGCTCAGAGCAAAGAGCAGGACCCGGCGCTCTGTCAATATTTGCCGGCGGCAGCCCCGCTCTCGGCGTTGGCGCCCGGTGCTTCACCTTCCAGGAAGGGGCTGGAGCAGGAGAAGGGGTTTCCTGTAAGCGCAGATAAACCGGGGGAGGAAGGAGCGATGGCTCTCGCCGGTCGCTCTCCTGAGAGCCACCACAGGCACCATCTGTGGCCAAACACGCCTGGGCAGCAGCTTTCCTGTGGCGGGATGGCAGCGACGGTTTGGGATGCGGCGGGGGGCAGCAGTGGGGCTCTGGCCTCGTGCCTGCCCCTTCCCAGGGCTGGGAAATTGGGGGAAGGCAGGAATGGGGACCCCCCTGGCACCCACGGGGACCCCCTGGCACCCACTGGAGCTTGGCTCCGTCTCCGCCGGGGCTGGGCTGAGCGCAGCGCGGGGATGCCAGCGATCACAGGATGCGACCAGGGGAGTGATGGGTGGAAACGGGGCTGGTGCAAGTCTGGGAGCACAGGGGGAGCCCGCGGTGGCCAAACACCCATGGGGGAGCGGGGAGAGGCCGTGGGGTGCCTGTGGGGGCTTGCTGGCATTGGGGGAGGTGCCCGGCTCTTGCCCTTGCTGCAGCAGCAAAAGAGGGAGGGCTGGGCCCCCCCCCGCCCGCCACCAACCCCAGGGCCCCTGGTGGGGGCTCAGCGCCCAAGGGCTCAGCCAGCTGATGGCAGGTCCCGGTGCGGTGCCGGTGCCAGGGCTGCTCCCCGTGGCCCCGAGCTGCCGCCCTCAGCTCGGCGCTGCGCTTTCTAGGAATCGGCTCTTGCCCAAGCGACGCTGCCAGATGTGGGAGGAAGCTGCCACCCCCGGGCAGCCGCACCCGCCCCCCCGCCCCCAGCTGCTTCCTGGCCCTTGGGGGGCCGGGGGTGCTGGTTTCCACCGCGACTGGGCACCGCTGAGCTGGTGCCAGCAGCCACAGTCCAGCCCCGAATGAGCCCGTTCCCCTGGGCCCCGTGTCCCCACACCCTGTCCCCCCCCATGCAGGCAAGAGAAGGCAGACAGCCTGGCCTCTGGAGCAAAAATAGAGTTTATTTCCATTTTTATTGCATATAAAAAAATAGCATGTATTTCTCTGGGGCTCACCCAGCTGCAGCAATAACTACAGTACAAAACACGTGGCTCGAGAGCCCCCGCCGGGGCGGGCTGTGAAATTTCCAAGACACAAATATGGTTGCGTGGGCCGGGGGGAGCTGCCGGCGCAGCCACGAGAGCAGGGGCTGTGCCAGGGCTGTGCTGGGCTCGGGGTGGCCGAGGTTGTGTCACTGTGGGTCCTGCTCGCCCCGGCTGGCAGCTGGGCCCAAATAACTTAAAACTGTAATAAATACGCTGAGTTTAGCTGGCGGAGCGAAGCTGCAGCCCCCCCAAAGGTGTAGGGGCTCCCCTGGGAGGCTGCTGCGCCCCTACGGCACCTCCGTCCTCCCCTCCCTCCCTCTTACCTAATGGCTAATAAATATTAATTAATGAAACGATGCTGAATAGAAATAACACCCGTCAGACCTGTCCCTGCAGGCTGCAGCCCAGGCAGGGGGATGCTGCTCTGAAGCCTCTTCATCCACGGATGAAGACGGTTCCCCCTTGGCTGGGGGGCTGCTGTGGGGGTACCCGCAGTGCCCCGTGCGAGCCGTGGGGAAACTGAGGCACACGCGGTGCCCGGGGGCTCAGCCCAGCTCCGAACCTCATAGCAGAGATACGCTTTTGTTTAAATATTAAACAAGGGTGATGCTGCGCACAGATACCTGTGCACGGATGCCACCGCAGGGCCGGCCGCCCTGCTCGGGGGCTGATGGGTGGGGGAGCATCCCCAGCCAGATAAATATTAAATAGCGATAAATATTAAATAAGCGGAAAAACCGGACGCTCCCGGGAAAGGGCGCTCGGGCCGGGACGTAAATAAATAGGGCGCGGTGGTGCGGGGCCGGGCATCAGAGGCGGGCGAGGTGCCGCAGCGCCCGGTACGCCGTCTGCAGGAACTCCTGGAAGTTGGCCAGGATGAAAAAGCCGCCGACTTGGTGGTGGAAGCGGGAGGAGAAGGCGGGGAGGGGGCCCCGGCCCCCCGTGGGGTACGTCACCGTGGGGTACGTCACCGTGGGGTACGTCACCGTGGCCAGGCCCAGGTCCTCCATCTGCGGGCGGGTGGAGGTGGAATCAGCTCCGGACCCCGAGACGCCCGGCAGCATCGCGGCGGAGCCCGGGGACACCCCGCTGTCCCCCAGGAGCGCACCCCGTCCCCCCCGTGTGTGTCCCCCCTTACCTGCTGCTGGATGTTGGAGGAGAGGTTGGCAGCGTCCAGCTGCAGGGTCTCCACCAGGCTGGCGTGTCCCGGCAGCAGCTCCAGGACGGCGGCGAGGGAGCTGTGGTAGGCGCGGAGCCCGTCGCGGATCTGGCTGAAGCAGCCCTCCTGCGGACGGGCACGGCCGCGGTCAGCGGGGCTCGGCACGGCACGGCCACTGCGAAGCCAGCGCGGCTGAGACCGGCCGGCTCGTGACAGGGATGGGCCGCCGGCACTCACCGTCCGGAAGGCGCGGCTGTGACACTGCTCCAGCGGTGCCTGCGCGATGCCCAGGTCCTGCTGCACCAGCACCAGCTCTTCCTTCCGGCACAGCTGGAAGGTGGTACACTGCCGCCGAGGGGGACAGGGTCAGGGTGGCCGGAGGACCCCGCCGTCCCCCGACACCCCGTCCTGGGGGTGTGGGACCCCCCCACCCCACAGCCAGGAGGAGGGAGAGGATGGGGAAGACCTGCCGGGCGGTGAGATGGGGACGGGACCAAACCGCGACGCGGCTGCCCCGTCCGGCGCGTGCCCCGGGGGGGTCCCCACGTGTCCCCGAGGGAGCGGCGGGGCCACGCGCCGTCACGGCCCCTGCGGGTGCCCCAGCACCTCGGGGTTGAGCGGCGTGGGGGGAGGCCGAGGCGCTGGGGACGCAGCTGGCTCCCGACCTCGCGGTGCCGATAAGGCCAGGGAGGGGAAGGTCACCTTATCTGCGACCCCGCAGCGCCCATGGCCACCGTCCCACCCCCTCCGCCGGCCGCGGTGCCCAGGACTCACCACCACACTCTGCAGCGTGGCCACGTCCACCCTGATCTTGCGGGTGAATTCGAGGTTCTTGTGCAGGAAGAGCTGGAAGTCCTGGTCCCCCGAGAGCTCGGCCAGCGGCGCCCCGTGCAGCGCCCGCCACGGTGCCCACAGCAGCGCGCCCAGCAGCGCCAGCATGCCTGCGGGGACAGCGGCTCAGCCCTGGGGACACCCCTGTCCCCACCCCAGCGCCGGGCTCTGGGCTCGGGGCCCTTGGGATGGCGGCACTGACGCAGCCTGGGGAAAGGGCAGGGACCCCCCCCAAAAGGGGGAGAGGGACGGGGCGCTCTCTGCGTCCCACCAGCCCCACGGAGCCGGGGCAGCGGGTGGGGGCTCTGGGCGTGTAGGGCGTGCAGCGGGTGCTACAGGTGGGGGCAGCGGGAGCACTGGGAGCACTGGGAGCACTGGGAGCAGCGGTGCTGGGGCTGCGGGTACTCACGGCTGAGGGAGCACATGGTGCCCGGGTCGGCGTCTCCTCCGCTCTGCAGCGTGGCCCAGCCCGGCCCAGCTCCTGCCCCGGCTCTGCGCGGCCTCATCGATCAGGGCATTTATAGCGGGCGCCGGGGATTCACACCGATGTGGCAACCGTGCCGATTGCCTCATTGTCTTAATCACCAACATGCAAATCCTGGGAGCTGGGTGCTGCGGCCGCTGCCCACATCTCCTGCCCGTGGGGCTTTCCCGGGGGCCGGCGGGCAGCGGTGCCCCTCGGCGCGGCCGGACCCTGGCACTGGGGTGGGTGCCGGCTGCGGGGACGGCGCTGGTGGTGGCTCGGTGACTCATTAACTGGCTCGCGGGGCTCCCGCCTCGCTGGCCGGTGCCCAGCGGCCACAGGGTCACTCGCAGGTGGCCGGGCGAGGGGATGGCGGCTTTTCATGGCCGGGATCGGCACCATCCCCAGCCCGTGGGGGTGTCTGTCTGTCTGTCTGTCTGTGTCTGTCTCCCCCACCCGCTGCCCGAGCCCCTCATCCTGGCGTCAGGGCGGCCACCGGCCATGTGACCCTCGCAGTGGTGGAACCAGCTGGAGGTGGCCAAGGTGAGACCCCATCCAGGCACCTCCCAGAGCCACGGCACCGCGGCTCAGCACCCCGGGGCCACATCCTGCCCCGCTGGCTGCTGTGGGGCTGGGCCGTGCTCAGCGTCCCCGTGTGCAGCACCGAGCACCCACCCGCATCGGGGGGTCTGACCCCCCCCCCCCACCCCCCCCCACCCTGCCCCCAGTGAGGGGCGTCCCCGCCGGCCCCTTCGGGGAAGCGGCTGCCAGAGCAGCCCCAGGAGCGGGGCTGACTGCTCCCTGCCCCGCCGTGGTCCCGCCGCGATAACGGGGGAATTTTGGCTCGTGCTGGTTCCCGCAAGCGCTTCCAGGATGATCCGTTGGGCCGGTGCCAGCTGGGCCGGCTCCTGCCTGGCACGGGCCGGCTGGGGCACGGGGGCACCCGCTTGACCTGCAGCCCCGGGGTCTGGGGGGGGGGTGTCAGGGCAGGGTGACCCCAGGGCTGTGCTGAGCCGGGGGGTCTCACTCTGCACCACTGACCCCCAGCCTGCGCCCCATCACCACCCCCCTGCAGGCTGTGGGGAAGGCGACAGGGACAGGGACCCCCACCCTCGCACCCCTTGGCGCACACCGGGACAGGCTGCACACCCGGTGGGGGTACAGCCCGCGGGGTACAGCTGGCAGAGCCAGTCCCAAGCCCCGAGGAGCTGCTCCCGCTTCCAGCTGGGGAAAGGAACCCCCCTGGTGGCTGCAGCCAATCCGTGAGCACCACCCGGGGTCTCGCCCGGCACGAGGCAGGTGTTAACTCTGAAACCTAAGGATGACTTCTCTTCCCAGGATGTGGCACTGCTAAGTGTTCTGCCCTCAGACTGTGTGAAAGGACCTCGGCAGCGGAGCCTGTTCATGGGATTTCCTGGGAGAAACCCCCCTGGCTCTGCGTGTGCCCTCCCCGGGGCTGGGGAAAACCAGGGGCCCTTCCAGAGCAGGTGGCCAGCGAGGGGGCTTAGCGTGGTGCCCCCGAGGGCCAGGGGATCACCCTGTTCAGAGAGCAGTTGCCATCTTAGCAGGTTGATATTTTCAGGAATCGGGGTGGGGGTGATGTGAATCAGCGCCTGGTGGGGCCCAAAGCCCCCGTCAGCTTTCCAAGGAAGGAAGTGGTTGACCGGACCCGAAACCCTGTGGGTGTTGGGGCGCGGGCGGCAGAGCTGACCCAGCACAACCCCCTCCCTGGGCCAGAGCTGCCCGGTCTGGCCCTGGGGACTGTCCTGGGCATCCGCCCCGCTGCGGTTCTGCCTCGTGGCCACCCTTCCTCTGCGCCGGCCTCTTCCTGGCATCTGCCAACAAGCAAAGGCTTCCAGGGTGTCCCTGTGTCCCCAGTGCCAGATCTGGCACCCCCGAGGCTCTCGTTTTCCCAGGGGACCCCAGGGGTGGCGCCGACACAGGGCCAGGCTGTGCCCATCACCCCCGAGCAGCCCCGTACTTGACCCCCAGCCCCTGGCTGCCGGCCCGGGCGTGCCTGGGACATTCCCAGATTTCCCCAGAGGAGCCCAGCTGGTCCCAGATGCTGGTGGGACCCGCCCTGGGGGGTGCTGCGTGGCCCCTGCCCCCCTCACTCCCCAGGGCTGGGGGGAGGGGGACACAAGGAGGGGACAGCCTGACCCCCCCTGTGCCTTTCCCGGCAGGGAGAGGGGGGGGTGGTGGGGCTCAGCCCTGCTCTTGGGCCGCGTGATCCTGCTCTGGGCTTTGCAGCCCCGGAACAGAGCGGTTTTGGGGAAAGAGGAGCCTGGGATGGAGCAGACGGGGGGTCCAGCACCATGAAGTGGGGCCAGAGGTGGCCCCAGCTCATCCCCAGCCCTGGGGAGGGGAGCAGGTAACAGAAGTCAGCCCCCGCCCCCCGCATTCCCCCTCATAACAAACCTACGGCAGGAGCAGGCCAGGCTGGTGGTTTTTTCAACTTTTATTTTAAAAGTCATAATTGAAGCTTAACAAAGTTTTGACCCCATTATTATTGTGAGAGCTGGGGGGGACCCGCGGTCCCGGCGGAGCTGTGCTCCTGGGCCCCCCCCCACCCCGCTGCCGCCTGCCCCGGCCCTGCTGCCCCAGGAGCTCCCGATTCAGGGGCTCGTCTGCGCCTCTGCGGGGGCTCAGCAACGACCGTGACCACAAACAACCTTAAAATAACGTTTGTTTATTGGGGAAGGGGGTTCCCGCCGTGGGGGGGCAGGGGGACGGGAGAGCAGGGCCTGTGGCTGGGGGCCCAGGGAACCCCCGTGTCCACCCCCCCCAGTACAGACATGCAGGTATTTATAAAAGAAGGACAGACGGGGGGACCGGGGCTGCGTGGGGGAGCTCCGCTCAGACAGCATCTTCCCTAGGGACAGATAAAAAAATACAGCCAGGCCAGAGGCTCACGGGAAACCGTCGTCATCGTCCTCTGCCATCTCCTTTGCGAACTCCAGGTCCTGCTGCTCGCGCTCCCGGCGCTCCTGGAAGGCAAAGGCAAGAGGTTGGTGGCAGTTGGGGATGGCAGTCGCGTCCCTGCGGCCGTTTCTGGGAGCAGGGTGCGGAGCCCCAGCTGAGATCTCTCACCTCTGCAGATTCCAAGTCCTTGTTGTAAGATTTGGGTGGGAACCTCATGGCCTGGAAACAAACAAAAAAAAAACCAAAAACACAAAGGGAGAGGAGAAGCTCCGAGCTGAGAAAAGGCCTCAAGGCCGCCCCACCGCTGCCGCCAGCCGGGCCCCGCCGCGCTCACCTTGACAGACATGTTGTGGATGTCGAGACAGAAAGAGATGCGCTGGTGGAAGGCCAGCTGCGGCTCCCGGGTGGAGTAGATGTCGATCATTTCCTTCGACTGGACGTAGCCCTTCTCGTGGTTAATGCTGGCCTCGATCACGCCGTCCCGGATGGCCTGCAAGCCGGAGGGCACGTGGTCAGGGCAGCCGCTGGCTCCCAGGGCTGAGGCAGCGGTTTGGGGTGAAGGGAGGAGCTGGCTGCTGCGACAGGAGCGGGGGGCTCAGGACACAGCACACGGAGAGGGGACTTGGTGCCCTGGGTGGCCTCAGCACCCCTGGGAGGGGCCTCAGAATCCCAGAATCATCTCGGTTGGAAAAGCCCTTGAAGCTCCTCCAGTCCAACCATGAACCTCACCCTGACCGTTCCCAACTCCACCAGATCCCTCAGCGCTGGGTCAACCCGACTCTTCAACCCCTCCAGGGATGGGGACTCCCCCCCTGCCCTGGGCAGCCCATTCCAACGCCCAACAGCCCCTTCTGCAAAGAAATCCTTCCTAAGAGCCAGTCTGACCCTGCCCTGGCGCAGCTTGAGGCCATTCCCTCTTGGCCTGGCGCTGGTTCCTTGGCTCAAGAGACTCATCCCCCCTCTCTGCACCCTCCTTTCAGGGAGTTGCAGAGGGCCATGAGGTCTCCCCTCAGCCTCCTCTTCTCCAGACTAAACCCCCCCAGTTCCCTCAGCCGCTCCCCATCAGACCTGTGCTCCAGACCCTGCACCAGCTCCGTTGCCTCAACCTAAAACCAGCGACTGCCCCAGGGAGGGAGAGTTACGGGGACGGGGGACGGCGCGGGAGAGCGCGGCCGGCTGCGAGAACCAGGGGCCCAGAGGGACGGGACTTCCCACGGAGCTACCTTGGCGACAATGAACTCCGCATCCTCCGGACTGTCCAGCTGCAGCTTCTGGGCGATATCGGCCAGGGAGATGCGGGAGTAGGAGAGGCTGATCATGCGGACGCCTGTGGGGGAGGAAGGAGAGTGGAGCCACCCGGGCCAGGCAGCCCCAGGCCCGCCAAGCCCGCGGCCGTGATGGTCTCTTACCCGTCTTGATGACATTGTGCCTCAGACGAATGATCAGGGTGTAGGTGCCATCGGCCTGGAACTTGTGCCCAAACTGATCGAGGACTTGGTTGAACTTGGCCAGGTTTCCGGTCCTGACGGCTGGAGGAGAGAAGCTGTTAATGGGGGGAAGGAGTGAGGGCTGGGGCGTGGCAGGGAACGCAAGGAAGGGCCGACTCCCAGGCCTGTCCTCTCCTCCCGGGAGCTGCTGCCTCGGGTCCCAGAGGGGAGCGGGGGCCACAAGAGGGGAGAGGGGAGGCCACGAGAGGCCCCAGTCGTACCCTGAGTCAGGAGGAAGTAGGGCATGAGTGACCGCTTGAGGGAGGGCTGTCTGAACTGGAGCCTGTCCGGGATCTCCCCCAGCAGCAGCTCCACCACGATGAGCAGTTTGTGAACCTTGAGCAGAAAGAGACACGGTGAGACCCCGCGGGGCCCAACCCCCAGACAGCGTCCCTGGGGCCCCAGGAGGTACCGAACCCCAACAAACGTCCCGTCCCCGCTCACCGTCTGCTTGAAGCCGACAGCCGTGTGCTGCGGCGCCTTCCGCAGCGCGTTCGTCATGGTCCTCCGCGCCTCCGAGTACTCCAGCTGGATGGCCTTGATGCGCCCTGCGGTCACACGGGGCGGAAGGCGTTTGGAAAAGCCACCGAGTGAATCCAGCTGGATTCCACCCCGACGGGGCTTCAAATCCTGCCTGGAAGCCCCATCTCCAGCTGCTCAACGGGGTTCTCCAGGGAACCAGAGCCCTTGATCTCGGGTGCAGCCCAAGCTGCCAGCGCCGTGCGGGACTCTCTGCATCTCACCTGTGTAATAGAGGTACCGAGCCCACTCGTTGTTGTTGGCCTGCTCGGGAAACACGGACTTGGAGACGAGCTTTTCTGCTTGGTCGTGGAGGTTGTAGTGGAGATAGTTCCTCAGCAGCAGGTTCAAGAGCGTGGCCTGTCCGTCTGCATCGTGGCGCAGCGTGGCCGTCCGGAGCCGGGCGTGCAGGAAGCTGCAGGAAAGGGACAGAGCATGTCAGGGAGGAGGAAAGAAACAGCGTCTCTCACCAGGGGGGGCTCAGGGAGAGCCCGCACACAGGACCCACCCTACCTCCTGACCACGTCGAGTTTATTCAGGAATTCGTAGATGCGGGAGTGGTAGTAATAACATTTTGCCACCACCAGGTCAAGGGCGCGGCGGTTTTGAGAACTGATCTTCTGCATCAGGTCGTCGGATACTTTCTGAGCCTACAGGAATGGAAGAGAGGTCAGAGCAGAAGAACTGCTGCCTGGGAAGAGCAGAGAGACTGCCAGGGCTGCAGGACTGAGCCTGGCGCTGCCTCCAAACACAGCTGAAACAAAGGGAAAGGGGGGTGCTGCAGACGGGCAGGTCCCCGATGCGGGAGCACCACACGAAGAGCTCAGCTTCTGCGCTGGCAGCTCAGGGAACCTCACCTCCGGGTATCGCTTGCTGTTCATCAGGTAGATGACGAGCAGCAGTTGGAGGTAGGTCTCCACTTCTGGCAAGAGAGGGGCTGAGGCCGCCTTCCCCGTCCGTGGGCGGAACTGCAGCTCAGCTTCCGTGTCCATGGACTGGAGAGGGGAGAGAGACATGGTGGACCCCTGCCCCTGCGACCTGTCCCCAGCCTGTCCCCGGTGACAGCTTGAGGCATGACAAGAGCCAGCCCGGGCTGCTGGCACTACAGTCCCATCCCTGCCGAGACCTGCAGCGACTCATCCCATCTCCCCCGTGCTCCCGAGCAGCCTGGGTGTGTGTCCCAAGCATCCCCAAGCCCCTGCTCTTCCCGGTGCCCTCCCGCCCTGCACAGCGGCGTTCCGGAGGCTCCTCGGTGTGGGAACGGTGTCCCCTCCGCAGCCGGTCGCCTCTCCCCGTCCCCTGCTGCCGTACCTCCTCCAGGAAGCTGAGGAGGAAGTCCCGCATGGTGCTGTTGGAGGTGAAGAAGCCGTTGATGGCTTTGTGAAGCACGTTGGAGTTGAGTCGGCGCGAGGTGGAGGGCAGAGCCCGCAGCGCACGCAGGACGTAGCGCGGCTCCTTCCCCGACACGGCCTTCTCCAGCTGCTTCACGTGCTCTTTGATATCTGCGGGAGCACAACAGCCATGCCGTCAGCACGCGTCTCCTCTGCCGAACAACACAGCAGAGCGAAGCCGGCGCCAGGATCCCTCCAGGTGCCCCGTCCTGCTGCTCTCGGGTCCCTCTGTCCGCCCGTGGCAGTGGGGGTGCACGGCCTCGGTGTCCTGGGTGACCTGACCTGACCCCGCGGCCATCCCTGCTCGGGGCAGGGGGCTGGACGAGACCCCTCCAAGGGTCCCTTCCCTCTCGATGGGCTCCAGCCTCCCTCTGCACCCCCGCCGAGTCCCACCACACCGTTTCTGCAGCTCCCCCTGCCCATCCTCACAGGGACCCTCCAGGGGTTCCCCCCAAAACACGCCTCCCACCCCCCTTTCCCTCACAGGGCCCCCCCCCCTCCCCTTCCGCACAGTGAGTCCCCATTCCCCTCCTGACACCCCTTCCAGCACCTCTCCCCCACATACACCCCCCCACCTTCCTTCCCCCGCAGGCACCCCCACACTGCCCCCTCCTACACAAGGACCCCCCCTCTATAGCCCCCCATTCCCAGCCCCCTCTCCTACAGGGGTCCCCACAGAAGCTCCCCTGAGCTGGCCCTGCTCCCCCTCTCCCCCATGAGCCCCCAGCCGACACCCCCCCGCCCAGATCCCCGTTACAGGGACCCCTCCCCGGTGCCCCCCGCCCTTCCCCTCAACCTCGGGCCCCCGCGCCCCCGCCTCACCCTCCAACGTGACGGCGTCAAGCTCTCGCTGCGGCTGCCGCTCCCCGGCCGCTTCGGCCGCCGCTGCCTCCTCCTGCATCTCCACGTCGGGGGGGGCGGGCGGCGGCCCGTCGGGGGGGGCCTTGGCCTTGTCGCCGCGGCGGCGGGACGCGCCCTCCTGCTTCATGGCCGGGCGCGCCGGGCCGGCCGTGACACTGCAACAACCGCGGGGCACGCCGGGAGTCGCCAGGCCCGACCAGCCGCACCGGCCTCCCCGCCAGGCCCGCGCAGTCGAGCGCCGAGCACGACACCGCTCGGCTCCCTCCGCCGGGCCCGCTCGGCTCTTTCCGGCTCCCGCTCGGCTCTTCCCGCCCGCAGCCCGGCCGTTCCCGCCCGTTTCGCGGCGCATGCGCAGACGCTTCTCGCCGGCCGCGCTGAGGCGAGGTGCGAGGCCCAGGCGCTGCCCCGGTGAGCGGCCGCGGTTCCCCCACGCACCTCGGAGGGGCCCGGTCCCGGGTGGTGCCCCCAGGGACTGCCCCCTTGCTGAGGGCACCCCCTTCCCCCGGCAGCCTGAGGGGAGCTGAGCCTCCAGGTAAGCAGCGCCGCTGGGTGACTGGAAATCCCTCTAGATTAAAAAACTGGCTCTAAGAACGTTCAGTTATTCAGTAAGAAATGATTTTCTTTATTTATAAAGCAGTAATCAAAGTATTCATAACGCCGTTCTGAAGTGTTGGTGTTTATTCCTCGCTGCTGGCGGTGGGGTGTGTAATCATGTGATGGAGGTGCTGTTTGCCAGGTGCTGGTCACTAAAATCCTCTCAGATGCCTCAAGTTTCCTTAACACCAGCTTACTGAGTCACAGTTGTGGTCGGTGTAAGTGGTTTATTGCTGATTTACCTCTTTGTGCCTTACTGACAGCGTGCGCGGCTGTGTGCTGGTATTTTTTAGGAAAACCAGGGTCACGTAGAGCACAGCTGGCAGGCTTGTGACTATTTGGGCTAGTGGGTTTTTCAGTTGGCACTCTGCGTTCGTATGGGGGGGAAGAAGAATCAATTTTGGTATCCACCTCCTGGCTTCCATAAGGAGTTTTCTTGCCTTAAGTCTGGTTTTCATACTCGTTTCAAAGCAGCACTGAGCGTTCATAAGGAATGTCTCGCTGACTGGGGGTGAAGTTTGGAGAGAGGAACTGTCTTGCAGTGAGAGACTTTCAAATTTATCCCTAATGGGAGGACACGTGTAACCTAATCTGAGTTACTCAGGAGATCGAGGACGTACAGAGACACGTACAGGGCTGCCGTGGCTGAGAAGGCCTCTTCCGTACAGACAGCAGATCCGTCTTTCTGGAGCTTCACTCCGCTCATCCCAACCAGGGCAATGGTTAATTTTTCTTCCTTCTCTCGTGAGAAGGAGAGCAAGCTGGCATCCACGCTGAAACCCCCCTTCCTGCATTCGATGTCGTGTTCCAAGATGCTCTCAACCTTCGCAGCAACAACAGAAGCAGCAGAATCAGTATTTTAATACTCCCATCTGTGGAAGTCGTTAAGTAAGTAAATGATCTTTTTGACTCGTGCAGTGCTTTACTGTCTTACAGGTGCCCTATATAATCCACATATGGGACTTCTCACCCTGAAAGATTAGCATGCTCGTGTATTCAGTTCCCAGTTTCTTCTGAATTAGTTATGTCCAAGGAATTAAAATTGTAGTGTGCTTTTGTGTTGGTTTTTTTTAAGTCTGGAGCCAGAGAAGCCAGAAGATTCTGACTTACCATTTCAAGGAAAATGGTGGTCAGCTGTGTTCAATTTAATGTTTATTATCAGAAAAAACAGTTGTTAGAAATCTTAGGTCTTAATGTCTTGGGCTGATTTCTCTCAAAGTGAGTATTTTGATCCTTGCCAAGTTTGAAGCAATTATTCTTGCCAGTGCAAGCTGAGATGCTGCTACCTATATCATCATCTAAACATTGCTTTACTCGAAATAGCACCCCCCTGCCCCTTCATTCTGAGCCAAATGTGATGTATGTTCTCTCACCAGCTTAAGCTGTTGGGTCACAATCTTCTCTTCCAAGGACTCTAGTAACAGCAGCAGCTGATTCTCCATTAGCTCTGCAGAGTTAAAACAGGTTTTTACCAAAAAAAAACCCCCACCAGTGTTTTGGAGACAACTGGCGAGATGTGAAGGGTGACCATTGGCTGTCTTGCAGGGAGTGCCTGTTTGGTCAGAAGTTCTTCAAAGGTTTTAAATTAATTATCAATGCTGCCTCCCTGTGAGACAAACGCAGCCGATGCTCTGGGTGCGGGTGACTGTAACACTGAGCGTAGAGACCAAGGGGGTTGAGGGGAGGGTCAAGCCGTGTTTTGTGGGAAAAGAACCCTAGAATTTGCACTGCTCTGTCTGTGAGGTAATCTCACCATCTTTACCCACGTTTTACTGCTGATGTCAAGCCCTTTTCAAGGATCCCGCTGTTCCTGGGCCGACTGGTAATTCAGTGTAACGCTCCTGTCACTGAACAGCAGCTGCTGCGGACAGGTCTGTGCCCTCAGCATAAACCACCTTCGTGCCCAGGCTCAGAAATTATTTTACTTAAATCCTCTGCAAGTCTTTCACACTCTGTAAGCTTTCTATATTCTGCTAGTCTTGTCGGTAGGAATGTTCTTAATGTGTTCTGGTGCTACTGGGTTTCTCTAGTCAAACAGCCTTACCATCCAGAGCGTCAAGAGCGTAGGTGACGGCTCCTGCCAGCTTGAGGAGATGTCTTGATGAATCCTGTAAGCTGCTCAACAGGTCTTTTAAGTCCAGGCTTTCTGTTTTCAGCTCACAACTACCAGTTTCATCAAGAACTGCTTCCATCTAGGAGGATAAGAAAAAGAAACACCAGGATTTAAGAGAAGAGGCTGCTGATAGTCCCTTGCAGTCTAGCGACAGAAGCCTATGAACAGTCATGTGTCCCCCCTCCCTAAGCTATTTATGAGGCTGTAATTGAGGCTTTAGCATTCATGCTGGCTCTGGTTAAAGACAGAATATGAAATTTAAATGGTTTGATACCTTTAGGTAAATCTGCAAGGCTGTATATATGGAATTGAGGCACCCTCAGCAAGTTCACTGACGACACCGAGCTGTGTGGTGTGGTCAACACGCGGAGGGAAGGGATCCATCCTGAGGGACCTGGACAGGCTGGAGAGGTGGGACCGTGCAAACCTCATGGAGTTCAACAAGGGCAAGTGCAAGGTCCTGCCCATGGGTCAGCGCAATCCCCAGCACGAATCCAGGCTGGGCGAGGAGGGGATGAGAGCAGCCCCAACGAGAAGGACTTGGGGGTGTTGGTGGGTGGAAAACTGACTGTGAGCCAGCAACGTGCGCTGGCAGCCCAGAAAGCCACCCGTGTGCTGGGCTGCACCCAGAGCAGTGTGGGCAGCAGGGCGAGGGGGGGGATTCTCCCCCTCCGCTCCACTCTAGGGAGACCCCCCTGCAGTGCTGGGTCCAGCTCTGGGGGCACCAACAGCAGAAGGACACGGACCTGCTCGAGCAGGGCCAGAGGTGACCATGAAGATGCTCGGGGGAGCTGGAGCACCCCCCTGTGAGGACAGGCTGAGAGAGTTGGGGGGGTTCAGCTGGAGAAGAGAAGGCTCTGGGGAGACCTTAGAGCAGCCTCCCAGGACTGAAAGGGGCTACAGGAAAGGGGGGAGGGACTCTTGATCAGGGGGTGTAGGGATAGGATGAGGTGTAACAGGTTTAAACTGACAGAGGGGAGATTTAGATTAGATAAAAGGAAGAAATTCTTCCCTGTGAGGGTGGGGAGGCCCTGGCACAGGTTGCCCAGAGGAGCTGTGGCTGCCCCTTCCCTGGGAGGGTTCAAGGCCAGGTTGGACGGGGCTTTGGGCAACCTGGGCTAGTGGAAGGTGTCCCTGCCCGTGGCAGGGGAGTGGGACTGGATGATCTTTAAGGTCCCTTCCAACCCAAACCGTGCTGCGGTTCTGTGATATTCAGACTCTGCCCTGAGACCTTCTTTCTGTGTGTGGGGATGGAGACCAGGCAGTTGTGCTGAATAAGGGATTTTTGGATTGACAGTTGTGGCACAGGAGAGATGACTGCTGGGGAAAGAGGGGTGATCATGGCTGTCTCTGTATTTATAAATCCTGGCAGTAAGGAGAACTTTGCTTACTTTCTGGCTCAGTTCTTGAAAGAGGTTCCTGTCTCTCATCACAGCTTTGATGGCTTTTAAAAATATGACGCACAGATCAGAAGACAACTTCGAGAGAATTGTCAAATTCTGTCCAACTTCTACCTTCAGTGCTCCTAATTTTCCTTGTGAGAAACCTGGAAACCAGAGAGTCCAAATATGTCACTTCTAAACTAGACAATCCCACAAGAAGTTCACTGGCACCCCCGGATTTAGAATTTGAAACATTTCTGTGAATATTTTCAAAAGCAATGTGCAATTTGGACGGTTGTCACGTCTCGGGTAATAGGCAGTACTGTGCAGTAAACACATCGCTGCTGGTGGTTTGTGTTTATCCTTAATGGTTGGACTAGGTGATCTTCAAGGTGTTTTCCAACCTAGATGATTCTGTGATCCTGAGAGATCCCATCTCACCCAAAGTGGGTAAAAGTCGTGCAAGGAGTAGTAAAATACATTGCTCACCATCAGATGCGAACGTCTTTGAAATGTCTCCTGGGAAATACTCAAGATCTGCAACAGGATTAAAAGGGCATTACTGAGGTAGAAAAATACTTAAAGCTGGGTGGTGTTTGTTTGTTTTACCAGGGTGGTGGTTTTTAAGTCAGAAGATACTGGTATCCCAGTTCTGAACTCTCACGGGCTAGGCGTAGGTCAGAGTGCTGTTCGTACTCTTCTCCGGTGCCTCTGTCCTCTGCCCGTTCATTTAAAACTCGTTATTCCCAGACCTCATTCTCTACTATCACGTGCCTTATATTGGCCAGTAAGTGTGTTAAAATACGAGTAAATTAAAATGACAGCTTATACTCGGTGGGATCTGTGCGGGTGTGGGAAGCACAGAGCACAGGGGAAACAAGCCAAACGCGGTCTCTCAAATCCTGCAGCAGGTTTTGTGGATCTCAGTCTCCTCTTTCTCTACCTATCCAGTGTAAGTGTCTTTTTACACCAGTCTTCCCACTGAGGGGTCAGCCGCCCTGTGCTTCTCCCTGGCTCCTCTTCTGAGTAGGGAAAGAAGAGAAAAACCTCTGCCCTCTGTGCCATTTTTCAGCAGGAGCTCTGCGGTTTCTGAAATTTAGAGCTGAGACTTCAGTATGACTCTTTGATTTCCTTACCACACACCCCCGAGACTGCATCTCTTTCCCAAGGAGCTCTTAACTTACACACTACGTACGGCCTTTCCCAGGCGATTTCTGTCACTCTCATTGCATCCGTGTCCTTGCAAATGAGCTAAGGGTGGCCCTGAGGCTGAATGCTATTCAGAAGATGGATTTCCTCTTCCGCGTTGTTTCCTGCATGGAGGCCTTGGTAGTTTCTGAAAGTTACTTACCCCATGATCCGTCTGTAATGGCCAGCTGGATTGTCCTGAACGCCAGGGTGCAGCCCTTGGGTATGATTATGCTTTCATTGCTCTCTCGGGTGCCCTGCTCAGTGAAAAAAAAAAAAAAAACATTTACTAGGCCTGGATGGCGTGCAGGCGTTTGGGAAGGACCGACTCCTGAGCCTGAAGAGAGATCAAACCTTCGCACAAAGCTCGGCGTAAAGCTGGGCCGCGAAGCCTCCGTCTGCCTTGGTGGATTCCTCGAAGCTGGTCTCCTCTGAGGTTTCTATTGTTTCATGAACGATGTATAAATTCTGGCCTGTTTTCCGTAGTTGTTGAATGAAGGAGTGATTCACGTTCACTTTTCTAAAGGAGAAAAAGGATGCAATATCCTGGCTGAAAGTGTCTGTTTTTCTGTGAGCTGTGACAAAAGCACTGAGCCGGAAGCCTTCTGCTCGCGTCCCTTCTCGGGTTACACGTGTAAATATCACAATGTCGGGAGCTTCTGGGGGAAAAAAGGTGGTGGGAAATGGGCTGCAGTACTGGCTGTCCTCAATGTGTTCCCCTTCTATGTCTGAGGGGGGCTGGGGCAGCGAGGCTGTGGCCTGGCAGGTCGTGCAGGTGATCTGTCCTGCTCTACATGCTCCTCTCCAGGCACAAACCCTGAGAAGAGACACTTGGCTCCACGCTGAGGTGTTCCCACTTCTGAATTACAAAGAGATCTATAAGCATTACAAAGCCGTGTAAGGAATCTTTATGGCCTCTCTTTCCTGTCCTCCAGAAGTATGCATGCTTAGGGGGAATGCATGCTCTCGGCTCTTAATCTTGGGTTTTGGCTGTTGAAAAACCCTAGTGTGACCTGGCATGGGGTAGAGGAGGATGACCGGAGGGCACGTTCTCCCTTTGTGTCTGCCTTACCTTTCTGTTCTCAGTGCATCGAGTCTCGGTACCGGGATGTGGTTCTTCTCCAGCTTGATGGACCACCCTTTGGACAAGGAGACCGCTCCTTGCAGCTTTACTCTTGTAGAGTCAACACAAAGGCTCAGACTCCCGTCAACTTTGTCACTGAAGCTTTTTTTGACTGTAAATTGCCTTGAACCTTGATCGGCTTCACTGAGAAAGAGGAACTCTGCAATAATTTGATGCGTTAGCTTAAGCATGATTCCACAGACTCAATGTTATAACTATTGCACGCACAAGAAGGGTGAAACAGAGTTCAGGCACAAATGATCCAGCTGTTTTGTCTATGGAAATGGAAGACTTAAGAGTGATAAACATGGGCTTTACCTGTGCTTTTATCGTCTTCTCTAGGCAGCAGCACGTCATGGAGTCTGTAGCATGTCCGTTTGTAGCGGGGAGATGGGCGGAATACAGCTTTTTTTTTCCTTCTCACGAGGCAGAGGAGTCTGAAATGTTCATGGTCTAAGATGCTGTGAACTGGGACCAGGTCTCCTTTCGGGTCTATCTGATTTACTAGGGATTGGGTGACTTTCTTAAACATTCTGCTGCGGCCGGATGAATTTTTGAACCAAAGCGAAGTGTACTTGTGCCTTAGGAAAGAGGCAAGACCAGTTAAGCAAAATGACTTGAAATACAAGCAGAAGGTTATAAGAAAATATCTGTTACTTTTAATTACTCAGAACTTTTCAAAAACGATGGTAACCCATAAAAGCCCACGTTAGTACAAGGACACACCTTTCAAGGGCTGTGCAGGGAAGCATCTGGAGGGGTGGGAGTACGAGCTGTGGTTCGTTCAGACTCATCCCCCTTTCTGATGAACTCCCAGTGGGGACTGGGGAGGCAGCTCTTTCCATTAAGATATTTTGTTGCATAAACCAGTACATCCCATAATCATTTTCATTACTAAAGTAGACATTGGTCCTTAACCTAGGACCTATCACGGTCCTGAATGCTTTAATCTTTAATTAATGCGTTGCCCTGATGTAAGTTTGAAAAGAAAAGTGCTTGAGCAATTTCTTGCTGTTTTTGCCTCTGCGCTGCCCCTGTGCATCCTGTTGCCTGGAGGACGGGAATGGGTTCACGTTGTTTTGAAATGGAGCATTAGGAAGATGATTTCATCAGCGTCTTACTGCAAGGAAGTGAAAGTGCTGAGAGTTGAATAGTGGGTTGAGGGGGGAGGTAGGAGAGCTTGTTCTATGGCAAATGTCCCCCAAAATATATAAAAAAAAATCATCCCAGCACAGCTACCTGGGTATGCCCTGGTGCTCTGCCTGTATCCCCCGCAGAGGAGAGCTGCGTGTTCGAGAGACAGAAACGAAATGACTGTTGGTTTCCTGTTGCAGCCTGGTTTTTACTCCAGTTTGTTTGGCTTCTCGCTTCAGTTGCCATATGTGAGGCGTGATGAAGAACAACTTTGATCTACAAATGAAAAAACTTCCTGTACTTACTGAGAAGAAAAGCGTGCAGGTCTCTCCCCTCTTCTGCACCTTATATCAAGTCTTGCTGGAGAAGAGACGCTGATCCCCGTGGAAGTTCAGATGAGGGAACAGGGGGAAATCTTCCCTCTCCCTAATGTCCTGCAGGGGTCTGAAAAAAGAGACTGACTTAGTCCGATTCTTCCAGAAAGTAGAAAGACTGTCACATCACAAAGGATGGGGTGTTGCGTGCGGTGGAGCTGGGGAGGGGAAATAGTCCTGTGTGCTTAGTGTGGGAGCATTTTAGTCGTTCTTACAGGACTCATTCCCTTGGGAGACTTCAAAAAGAGATAAAAACTACACAAGAACAATTAACAGACAGTTTGCTCCGCCCCAATTTTGTACGGAAAGCTCTTAAAAATGTACTTGCCTGTTTGTGGGGTGCCTGGCGGCTCGTCCGCTGTGGGTGGGCGATGTGTGGGGCAGCCCGCTGGGCTCCTGCAGCGATGTGGGGCCGGGGAAGCGCGCTCTGCCCGCCTCCCTGCTCACGGAGCCGGAAGCATCTGCTAGGTTAGGGCACAGAAAGGCTGTTGCTTGCGTAATTCTTCCTGCAGAAAGTTTCACTGACCTGAGCTGAACCTCTGTTGACACAGTTAATCTCTGTTGATCTGTCGCAGCGGCTGTGGATAACTTTAACTTGTTCTACGGATGCATCACTCCTGTAAGATTTAATTTCTGGCATGGTTCTGGCTTTCATTTGTACTTCTGATCCGTTCGGATGAGGGACGGTGTGTTCTGGTTTAGCAGGATTTCACCAAACCTGCGAGAGCCCTACATAATGAGGTGTGGTGTAGACAAGGGGCCAATATAATGTTTCTGGAGGCAGAATTTATTAACTTTTATGGACCGGTGATGCACAGGTTTCCATGCTTTATGGCTCGTTGTTAGTAGCAGAGGTTTGTGGGACCCTGCGCGGGGATCCACGTGGGCTGCAAGCTCTTTGCTTTACAGCAATCGATGCCTTGGTGGGCTTGGAATCGCCAGGGAGTGTTCCTCTGCCATGCTCGTCTAAAAGCAAAACCTGTCCAGGTGGAAATTCAAGGAATCAAACACAAGTTTGTACATGAATACTTACTTTATTAGTTTCTCTTAGAATACTGTACAAAGGAGTAATAAAAATATTCACACTTTGTTTTAGAAAGTTCTCTACATGAGACTTCTGAATACACAGCAAAAAGAAGGGCTACTGGGAAAAAAACAAACCCTAAAACTTTGTACAATGTCAGGATGTTCCAATAAAAAAACCCAACTAATTTAGCTCACTTAAACTGATCCAAGGAGGATACATATACACAAACACTCGCATGCTTAAAAGATATTCTAGGCAATGATAAAGCAACGTAAGTCACACCGAGAAATACTAATGTGTTAACAATGGTAACCAGCTGCTGTCCCCTTCTCAAGGGCCAGTACCATGCTTCTATTAAAACAAACAAAAAATTAAACAATCATTTTTTTAAAAAAAAAAGTACTCAGGAATTAAGTAGCCCTAGACCTCAGGTTTGTTTTGTTTTTGTTTTTTTTTTTAAAGGCTTTTTCCTGCAAAGGGCTGGACTGTATTTCATCCGGTGAGCTGTGTTAAATGAATCGCGAGGCAGGATCCCGAATTCAGAAGCATCAGGCTGTTAGTGCTTGATTGTTTTCTGCCTTTCCTGGCGCAGCGGCTGCCACTCCGTGTGAATACATGCCTGGTCTTGAGAGTGGCTTGGAAGAGGCTTTGCCCGGGACAAGATGGGGCAGAGGGAGGCTTCTGCCAGTGTCTGTGAATGGCTTTCAAAAGCTTTTCTCCTTTGGCATTCATTGCAGAACAAAAAAAGAAAAGCATTTTAAGCATTTTAAGTACCTACTTATCCAGTAATTGTTTTTCAGTCACAGGACAGACCCCATCTTTAAGTGGCCCCAGCCTCTGTACAGGAAGACAGTACAAGTTTGAGAGGAAAAGCTGTCAAGTGCAATGCGATCAAAATCCCATTTAAAATCAATAACGATCCATTATCTCCTTCACACAGGTACTTGGAGAAGATTCTACAGTCCGAAAGAAGGAATGGACAGTCCTTGCACTCACAGTCTGGTTCTCCACGCAAAAGGTAGGCTTCACCCTTGGACCACTGCGGTGTCACCTGCAAGTACACGGCTGAAAATCCCTCATCCTGCCTACGCTGTCCCCATCTCCCTTTCCTCAGAAATCAGTTACCGCACGAGAGCTCCAGTGTTTTGCCTATGCTCTGTAACTCCTGCGTGTGCACGACTAGCCTCCGAGTGCTGAACTCGCTCCTGTGTGAATTTAACAAACACAAATAAACTAGGAGCGATTTCAGTACAGAGTTCCAGGAGCCCCAGGACTGTGTCCGTCCCTCCTGCACCACCGCAGTGGTGGTTTCCAAGTGGAAACTCCGTCGGGTACCGCTGGCCCCTGTGACACCGACAGGAGGGAGCCAGGTGACTCGTGTACAACCAGCAGCACCCAAAACTCTGCCACTGAAAGCCACCCCGGGTACACCTAACGAGTAGCAATTGCAACTGTGGTTTAATTACAATTAACTTATGGCTTCTTTTCTATTTTTGATTAATTCTGATACCTACCCTTAAGATGGGATCTTAAGGAAGATCATATCAGATGTATAATTGTTCTTATTAATCTTATATACTTAACACACCACATCATTAACATGAAATCTTTTTTCAACTCTCTCGCTTCTTTCTGTACTTCTCCAGTTTTCATTTATGTTTCCCTTGATTGGATTAAGTGTATGAGCCCAAGTTAACTTCAGATATTTGGGGGCAAAAATGCTACCCCTGTGTTGTAAAGAAAGTCATTTGCCACCTGACACCTATCCGTATGACGGCAAGTTCAATCATTTCGGTGTGAACAAGGTAAATCAGAAAAGCTTACTATTATAATTAAGGCTTTGCCTAACAAGAAGTTTTAGACTTTAGGCTTTAAAAACTGCCTTTCTGAGAAGTTTATAATCCCATTCTGCTTCACAGTTGATCTTTAACAAACAGAATCAGGTGTCCACAGTGTCAGTTAACAGCAGCAATAACGTGTTCAGATCCTCAGCTGTTGTAAGCTAAGGCCTTCAGGGAAACTCTGCAGGGTTGTACTTCATGGAGAGGAGCTGAGCCCGCCCTCAATTTATACCTAGGCTAAAAGTATCAAAGCTGCTTTGACTTTGTGTAATGTGCATATACTTAGGAATAATCAGTATATGTCTGTCTATATAAGAGTAATGTTTTTAAGCATATAGTGACTGCTTCTGTTGCAAAAAAGTTGATGTTTTCCCCCTTGTTTTCTACCAAAATAAGTAGTTTTCTTTCCCCTGGAGATTAATCACTGGCATGTAAGTTGTGTCTGCGGGCAGACGTTCAGATCAGTGAAGCAACGTACCGTCCGCGTTACGATCTCCGGGTAGAGCCGTAGCCAGCCCGCTGAGGGCAGCGGCCCTTCCCTGAGCGCTCCGGGCACTGACACTGCTCATGTCTCAGTCATTTCAAAGGTACTTAGCTGATTGATGAAATATCTCTGTTTTGAAACCACTATTTTTTTTCAAAAGTCATTGTCTAGTAGCTTAAAGAGTGTAATAGCTTTAGGGTATATAGTACCTTAGCTAAAGCAGCAATCCTTATGTCATGGGGGTTAAAAGGTTAAACCCCCATCGAGTGAATTGCACATCTGTCAAACTCCCTCGCTGGAGAACAGCGCTCGGGTGTCGAGCCAGACTCTCTTCTCTTTCTACCTTCTCGAAAACTTCCTTTTCACTTAAAATATTTCCATTTTTCAAACATATTATGTACTGATTCTCTATGCTTTCCGGCAGCCCTCTGAGGTACACTAAATGCTTGTCCCTTCTCTGCAGCAGTCCGATAGTAAGTCTGAGACAGGGAAGCAAAGCAACGTGTCTAAAATTATGCATGGAGTAGTACTAGATCTTACGTGCAACTCTGAAGTTCCCCTATCCATGTCCTGTGCTCAGACCATCAAGCAGAACTCTACAATATCCACTATGACCTCTAAAGCTAGAATTGGCTAATGCGGGAACAAAAATAGCATATTTAAAATGTTTTATACCACTGTCAGAAGTGTGAGACAATAGAAGCACTAAGACAACAAAAATACAGGCTTTCATGAGTTTACAGGGGAAGCATGAGGAAAACCCCCTTTCATCCAGCGCGCAACCCAAAAGAAAAACCAATTACTTTGAGCAGTGGAAAGCGATCTCAGCCAGGAAATCTAAACCTGCAAACCTGCTTTATTTAGGTGGTAATTTTATGGGAAAAAGGCTCCATTTTGTTCCTATACTAAATAATCTATTACCTTCAGTGACCCCTCGCATGCTGCTGTCGGTCGCTGCAGTCTGCTGTGCGTTAGCGTTGCTCCCCCGTGCCCGCGATCACCCGAGGGCTTGGGGGTGCTGCCGCAGCACTTGTGCGTGGAGCTGAGTGACAGACTTCCAGGCAAGCCAGAAATCAAACGCTCGCTTGCCTCGAGTCAGATACTGAGCAAGTCCACTGGCAAATCCCAGTAACACGTACACAGACTTAAGAGACCAAGAGCTGGACTGAGGAGAAAAATGCCACTGATAGCGGCTAACTGATCGCAGCGAGCAGCCCTCCGTCTCTCGTTTGGCCTGTACCAATCAGTCTTTGCTTCCTCCCGTGCTTGTGCAGCCTCCGTGTACCGAGTAGCTCAGTGGCGTTTGTTGTCGATCACTAAAATAACCTGTACCCCAGCCCTTCATCCAAATGCTGCGCCGCCCCAGCGCCCAGAGTGCACTTAAAAATGAGCGGTTTGGGGCGGGGAGCGGAACTACCCAGACAGATTCTGGGAACGAGCTGAAAATAACAAATATGATTTAGGATCTATTGACCTTTTTCCTGAACCACACGAATGGTGCTGTAGAGAGCTGAAAGCTTTGTCAGATTGCGGGTCATTCCTTCCTGTACTGTTTATAGTAAAAGAACTTCCTTTTTCAGTGGCGTAAAAGATTGCAAAATAAAAATCTGTCATTCTCTTCCCCCTCCCACTCCCCTGCCCAAAAATGGAACTCAAACCCCGAAACAATCAAGTATTGGGAAAGCCTGGCTGTATCCTTTTGAACTTCCCCCACATAACGCTTAAAGCACCCAGCTCAAAAAGGGAAATATATTTTAAAGTGCATTTACCACAGCAATAGTACCAGCACTAAAAGCTTTTCCCCTCATCCCTATTCTCATCATTCAGTGTCCGGGACAGATGGCAATCTCTCTCTTTGTACCTTGAAGTCTCAGTGTATCTGCCTCTAGTGATGGCGCTGGAATAAAGGGAATCCAGCGCCATGCATCCTGCTCTGCACTAAACTCTACTCTGGAGCTTGTTTAGATTTATTGGGCATGAGGATCCAGCATGCGGTATATGTCTATTGGATACTGCATTTAAACAGCCGCTGTGAAACTATATCCCAATGTGCGTGGGGATGAAGAAACAGGACTAGAGAGAAGGAGCTTCCCCCTCTCCCCTGCTCCTCTTCCATTCGCTCCAGCCACGCAGTTCAGTACTTGTTGATCCCAAAGATCCGGACTCCGTGAAACTGAGGCAGTTTGGGGATCAGGACGCTCATAAGGGAGATGGTGTTGATTATGAAGTGTATCCGGTCATACTTTGTGTAAAAGCTGGTTAGAAAATACCTGGAAGGGAGGGGAACAGAGAGAGAGAGAGGGAAACCAGATTACAGCGCTTCTGGTTTTGTTTCCCAGGACAGCACGTGCAGCGGCGCTCGGCAGCGGCGCGTGAGGCAGCTCCGCTGCCCCGCAGTACTCACAGGACGATGGGCATGATGGTCAGGAACTTGCGCGACGCCGTGAACTGCACGCCGTAGTCCATCTGCTCCCAGTGCGTGAGCAGCCGAGCCTTCCCCTGGTCCGGAGTCTCAAAGGGAGTTCCCTTCACGGTGTGCAGGAAGATGTACATGCTCTGGAGCAAACAGAAAGGCGGCGTGAAGCACGCAGAGCCCCTCGCCACGCCACCACCAACGTTCGGCTCCAGCAAGAACAGGGCGGTGGCGAGAGCTTGCACCAAGCGCGCCGTTCCACTAGAGGGACATGCTGGTGCTGCTGGGACTTGCAGCGGCTAACGAGGCGAGGAAGCCGCTAGCCGGGGCTGGCTCAGGCTTGGCTCTTACACGTGAGGCCTCTCGTTCGGCTCCTGGGCGTAAGCCAAGAAGGTGGTTGCAAGATTACAGCCCTCGGATCTCTGGGATCGGGAGATTAGCGTGGACTGGCTCTGCCGCGCAGCAGCAGTGCTGAAGGCTCTAAAAGCCCTGGTAGAGCTGTAGGCTGAGAGGGGCTGAAGTGGGACACGACTCGCACATAAACAGCAAGTGTCTGGCTGCACCACATGTCTGCGGAGTATAGCCACGGCTGGCTTTAGCCTCCTTTCTGTTCCCAGGACTTAGATTGTTTAAGCTGCCAGAGCCAGGGAAGGAGCTGGAAGAAAAGCAGGCAGCCTGTGAACTGAGCCCCGAGCAGCTCCAGGTGGTGGTTTGGTGGTTTTGGGCTTTTTTTTTCCCCCACTAGAGCCGTGCGTAATGTCAGCGTGAGGGTCCCCAATAAGGGTGTCGGGTTTGTGTCTGGAATATTCTTGGGCTGAGATATTATTTAAAATACAGGATACCAAATCACTTGCTGCATCTCTGAAGCATTTTGTCCCCTACGCCCGAGGGTGAACGGCTGCCCAGAGCTCTGCTCCTCAGCCGCAGGCCCCGGGCGTGCCAAGCCGCACGCAGCGGGACGGCAGCGGCACAGAACCGAGCGGTGAAACGCGGCGGCTCTGGCAGCACAGGGAACCCGGGCGTCTGTCACACGCGCTGTGCCTGCCCGGGCGCTGCCGGCACAGCGCTCCGGCACCCCTTCCTTCAGGTTCCTGATCCCTACAAGGGGAGAATCTGTTCCTGGACCAATCTTTTGCTTTGCTTTTGTTTTCTTAACTCTGATGAGGCCAATTCAGATTGTATCAACCCAAGGGTGTTGTGCCAGCTTCTGTGGCCTCTCACAGCTATTCCTCTCTTAAGGGAGACGTGACAAAGGGACTTGCCCTGCAGGGAAATGAATTCAGTGTCCCCTCTGAGCAGCCTCACCAGATGTTTGCTGTCTGATCAGTACCTAGGCTGGATTTAAATATATGACCTAGAGGCAAAGGTGCAGTCTGAGGGGCGGAGGTTGAGTAACTTACCCAGTGTCTTTGGAAACACAGAGAAAGGAATAGTTTCAAAAAGAATCTTACTAGATTGCTCTCAAAAGACCAGCTGGTGCTGAGAGATTACCTCTCCGTGCCCCGGGGAAGTCAAGCCAGCCCCATTGTTCCCTTACCATGTTGTGAATGATGTTGGTAAGAGTCCAAACCACAGGGACGCTGAAGAAGGGGATGCTCAGGAGTACGACGTGCAGCAGGCCGATTCCAAGGACGTAGGACAACCAGATGCCCCGGCTGTTCATGACACGGGTGTTGGGATTCACCTCGCTGTGTGCTGTTCCCACGTTCATGTTGGCTCTTGTGTCCAGCGGGCACCCCTGAAACTAAAGCAGAGTTGGGTCAGTACTCGCATCGCGGTTGCCGCCATTTAAATTACTCGGGTAAGCGCAGCGGAGGTCGAGCACTGTCTTGCTCTTAAGCAGACCTGAAATCTGTTGTTTGCTATAAAAATCACAAGTCAGTTCACTTCTCTGCACCTCGTTATTTCCTTTTGTAGAGCTGACGTTTCTGAGGGGAAGCTAAATGCAGGAGCGGTTGAGATTTGGGAATCGTGTGTGGGAAGCCCGTCTGTGACAGAAGCTACTTGTGATCTGCTGAAATGCTTTCCTGGAACCAAGAAGTCAAGGTTCAATCCCACGATTGCCTGACAAGACTCAAACAAATACTTTTAAGCGCTTTTTAAGTCCTCATCACAGTGTTAATCATGGAAGCAGTCGGCACATGAAGCTCCTTATGTGTTTATGAGTTCAGCTTACCTTAAACTCGAAAAGAGAACACAAGTATTTGCAGAGTAAAGGCATGGCAGCTCTGTATCAACAGATTTCCTAATTAGTTCAACTAAATTAACAGGGTTCTGCACAGCTCTAGAGGCTTGCTCGTCTCCTGGTCTGGCTTACATGTTTTGCCTTCCAATTTAAGACTTATGAAGGGGGAAAAAAAAAAAAAAAAGAGTAACAAAAAAATTCCCCTGCAGGGAAGGAGTGGGCTGCCGCTTAAGGAACATAAAAAGTTAGAGATAACAAGGAAAAGTGCATTGGGAGGATATTTTGGTAGCAAGAGCTGCAGAGGAGATGGCTCTTCCCCTACCTGGAAAGAACAGCTGCCACGTAGGAGGAATACAGAATGTTTTTCTAAACAATACCAGGAAGACAAGGAAGCAAGACGGTGTCGTCCTCTCGGAGAACAACTCTTTGGAGCGGTGCCCTACGGACCACGCAGATGCTGGAGTGGCTTTTTGGGCTGCTGCGCTGACAGCGGCAGCAGGTATCGGTCAGCTCTTAGGCTTTCTGGGAAGCTGAGAGCTCTGGTTTACCAGTTTCCAGAGATTACAGGAAACAGCCCAAATTAGGACTGCTGTAAAGCTGAGTATCTTTACACGGAGATCAGGGAAGTTCTTGCATAAAATCATCTTTGCCCGCGTCCCGTGGAGATGTGGGTTTGTTAGTAATAGGGTCTGTCCCTCCCTGGACGGAGGACCCAAGGCAGGGGCTGTTTCCTGATGTCTCGCCTTGTGTTTTTGCTGCTTTGGTTCCCACAGCTGGAAGACGCCGTTGCTGTTCTCTCTAGCGCTCGGAGTCTTCGGTCTCAGGAGGCGAGTCCGAGCCAGATCTAACATTAGGCTCTGTACGTGGCTGCCAGCTGTTCCGAGATCCCTTGCAGAGTGCTGGGCCTGGCTTGTTTCAGACGCTGGCGCTCTCCCCTCTTCCTGCCCAGGGCTAGGACACAACGCGAACGCTTGGCTCCGCAGCTCCTGGGACGCTCGCTCAGACTTCCAGGCCTCTTCCAGCCGCGCAGGCGGCTCTTGCTCGGTGTTTCAGGCAGCGCTGCTGGGTGAGCTGCTACCCAGGTGTCAGTCAGGGGGGCTTATATCTGGAGAGGGGGTTTGTTACCAGAAAAGGGGCTTGCAGCTCTGTGGAGTGCTCGTTTTCTTGTCACCCATCTCCTGGGTGAAAGGATATCAGATGGGCTACTGGATATTCCAGATTAAAGCCCGAAGCTTGGTCTGGAAGCAGGACTTGGAGCCAGGGTTCAGCTCTCCAGTCCTGGCAGGAGCAGCAGCTCCATCCTTACTCTGGTGCAATTCCTGAGGGCTTTCAGAAGGAAATCTAGGGGTTGCAGTGAAGCGTAACAGGAGTCAAACAAAGTCATATTGTTGCAACAACAACAAAAAAAAAAGCAAACACCCCTGTGGAATGCATAAACAGGAGTGCTGTCTGCCAGACATAGGGAATAATTCTAGATACTGGTAAGGCCTCAGCTGGAATACTGTCCAGTTCTGGGAGGAGCTGGAGGGACTCCAGGGGAGAGCAGTGAGAATGAGCAGAGGTGTAGGAAAAACATGACCTGCAAGGACAGATGGAAAGAAACGGGTTTGTTTAGTCTAGAGGACGCTGGGGAGAGGTGTGAGGACTAGTCCTCAAACACTGAACAGAGCTGCACTGAGAAGGGAGACAAACTGCAGCGGAGTTAACGGCACAACCGAGGCGCAGAAGGACGGATGTGGGAATGGACTGCCCGTGGCCAGGGATCGGTGGCCTCACTGGAGGCTTTAAAACCAAGTTTCATAAAGTTAAAAAAATCAAGATTCCTCTTTGGAGTCGGGGGTTTCCCAGGTGGCCTCTTCAGGACCCTCTTTTCTCGGGACGACGCTGTTATCGAAGGCTGCAGAAGCGGGCAGCCCTTCCTGCACACCCTACAGCTAGAGGTGTGCCCTGCCTGCGCAGTAAGAAAGTGGAATTTCCATTTGAGGACAACCCCCAGTGTAATGTTCAAAAACTAATGAGCAGCTTCTACTTGGTCCCCTCTGCCAGTGAGGGCAGTTGCAGACCTGCAGCTGGGTGGCAAAGGGCCAAACTCAGGAGCCGTACGTGAAGCAATTCTCCTCCCTGTGCCTCAGTTTCCTCGCTTGCAAAAATGAGGATTAGACGGGTGAAATGCTGGAACGAACCAGGGGTTAATTCATTCTTGCTGGATACGGAGGTGTCAAGCATTCGGCCCTACGATGGGGATAATTCGGTGTGCTTCTCCAATTCTGTCCTTCCCCAGCTTAAAAATATTTCACCTGCGGATCTCTTCCGCGGCCGAACTGGTGTTTGCAGCCCTCGCCCAAGCGATTTGTGCAGATTGCACACGCAGCCCTGCGCAGTGTTGCAAAAGCCCTGGCTGAGGGAGCGGGAGCTCGCACCGCTCCGATCCCTGCCCCCAGCCCAGCTCCCGTGTTGTTCGCTTTCTGATTTCACACCAGGGATTTGTTCACCTGCAGGAAAAACAAGGCAAAAACACAACAGCGGGAGGAACTCCAGCTCCCCCCGGAGCAGCTGGCCGCGGAGCTCTGCCTTCCCCCTTGTGCAGTGGTTTTTCAGGACAGAAAAGCTTTTAATGTTTCACCAGACTGAGTGTGAAGGTCGGGACTGCGCTGCCGTTGGACGGTGTCCATCCAAGGAGGGGAAAAGTCGTAACTGTGCTCGGAGGCGAGCGGCAGGCCGTGATGGTGGAGCCGAGCCCTTCCTCTGCCCGAGCCTTCGCCTTCCCGACGTTCCCCCCGCGCTGCGCCCTGTCCGCGGCTCTCCTGGGACAGACTCTGGTTCTGGGGCTCAGAGCGAGCGTCGGGGCTGACGCCGTCTCCCCGCTTCTGAGGAAAGGGGACACAAAACCGCAGCAGCAGTCTCCCGCTTGCTTTGTCATCCCTCAGCTGCTGAAGGACCCACAGCCGTGCCGCCGGCGCCCCAAGGCGCAGCTCCGCCCCACCTTTGCCTTCGCCCCCGAGGAGCACGTCCCAGGATCGGGACCCAGGCCCTGCACCCCGTTCTGGCCCTGGCAGGAGCCACCTCAGCGGGGCCAGCGGAGGGAAGGAGGCTCAGGTGCTTATCTCGGTCGGTGTTCCCAGAACACAAGCGATGACGATCCCACGGAGCCGCCGAGGAGCCAAGATCCCTATCTCTGGCAGCAACAGCAATCCCCATCTCCCGAAGCAAATAAATATTTCAAACCTTTCTTTGCAAGATGGTATCGGCGTTTGAACCGGCACGGCGGGTCCGTGGAGGACGTTAGCTGAGAGCCGAGGGAGCTCAGGGAGACGTTAGACCCACCAGCGCTGCTTCGGTCCCGGTCCAGCCCGGACACGTCCGAGCCCCAGCGCTGTCGCGTTCCCCCTGGGGAAGCCAGGAGGGCCTGGAGCAGAAAGTGGGGTGCAAAGCTGCGGTGCAGGAGAAGTGGGACCCCCCCTCTCAGCCTTTTCTGCTCCATTTCGAGGGGCAGCCGGGACCCGCAGCACGGCCCCGCGCTGGGTTCCTCTGGGTGCAGGTGGGTGCTGGGCTCGGGGGCCTGGGCCCCGCTTAACCTCAGCGCCAGGGCCGGGGCAGGACCCGCGCCCCGGGGGTGCTGGGGGCCCGATCCTGCCCGGGCTCCCCCCGGCTGGGCCGTGCACGGCGTGACACCCCCCCACGGCTTCACCCCCCCGCCCCCCGGAGCTTTCTGGCTCCATCTCAGCGGTTTTGGGGTTTTTTTTTTGGGGGGTGTGTGTTTTCCTTTCAGGACGGGCCCACGCGAGGCACCTTCCCCCGCGGGCCCGGGCGCGGGGCTCGGCCGGCGCCTGCTCCCGGGGTTGGGGGGGGGGGTGCTCGGCCTCCCGCCGGGCTCCGGGCCGGTCCCGCACCCCCGGGAAGACCCGCCGCGCCCGCCCTGCGCTCACCTCGGCTCGGCCCGGCCCGGCTCGGCTCGGCGGGGCCGGGGCTCTCTCCGTCGCGCACCCCGCCGCCCCGGCTGCGCTCCCGGCGGCCCCTCGGCCCGGCCCGCCCCGCCGCCGCGGCACGCCGGGAGCTGTAGTCCCGGCAGCACCGAGCACCGGCGCCCGCCCCCGGGAGAGGCCGGTCCTTGGCGGGGCCGCGCTTGCCGGGCACGGGCAGCGAGCGGGGCGGGGAGGCGACCCCGGGGAGGCGAGCGGGGGTCTTCTGCCGCTCCTGGCCACGGTAGCCCAATTCTGCTAGTCCTGAGCGGGGTGGGGAGGGGGGGTGACCCTGCTGTAGCCACCCCACTCTGCACCCTGGGGGGCTCCGAGCCAGCTGGGTGCTTCCACCCTGTCGGGGAGGGTCGGCTCCTTCCCCAGCCGCTCTTTCCCGGTGGGAAAATCTCAGGAGCAGGCGTTACGTGAGCAGGCTGGGCCAGCCGGCCCGGTGCTGCCGGGACACACGGTCAAGGTCAGGGGCTTGGGAGCGCAGGATTCCTGCGCTGGAGCGCGGGGGGAGACCATCTGGCCCTGCTTTTGTTTGCACAAGGCTTCAAAGCCAACAGCGCGGTGCTGCCCCGGCCCCTCGGCGGCGCGGCCATCTGTGCAGGGCTTTGTGCGAGCGGCAGCAGCCCAGGGTGCAGCACCCAGCACCCAACGGCGAAGCCACTTTGTGCTACGAAACCCCCTGCCCGGAGCCGTGCTGGGGTCCCGGGCGAGTGGCAGGGGCGGCTCTGCAGCCCCCCAGCTTTGTGTGGCCAGTCCCAGCCCGCCCGGGCTACTCGGGTTTTGGTTTTGGCCCCGGTGGGCTCGCGGCCCCGTGTTGCACGGAAGGAATTGAGGATTCCCCGGGTGCTCCCTGAAGCGGGGGACCCTGCACCTCCCTCCGAAGGCCAAATCCGGCATCCTGAGCCTGGGCGCATCTGGCCGGCCTTGGCACCGGCCACGCGTCCAGCTCCAGGCCTGAGCCGGCTCTCGGCGGGCGGTTGTGTGCCGGCTGGGCACAGCGAGGGCTGCCCGTGGCTCCCCGGAGCCAGAGCTCGCCAGCAGCCGCTCCCGCTGGCCCCGGGCACGGTTGGGACACACGCGGGTGCTTAAAGCACCTGTAGGACAACCAACGGGCACCGTGGCCACTGGCAAGGAGAGCCCCGTCCCTGTCCGGCTTCTCCGGGGTGCCCTTGCCAGGAGGGCGAGGCGCGGGGAAGCCGGTGAGCAGAGCGGTGGCGGGGGGATCCCGCGGGAGCTGGCCCTGCGCTGCAGGAGAACCACGCACGCACGGCAGACTCTATTTTTATCCCCGCTCCTGCCTGCCTGAGCGGCTCCCTCTGCACGGTGACATCTAATTTAGCAGCTTCCCCGCACCCCGCTGACTCCGCACGTGAGGGGGAAGCACAATGCGACAGCTATTTTTAAACACCCATAAATATTAATCCCTCTCAGTGATGCGGCAGGCAGCCTCTCGCTGCCGGTGCGAGCGCGGGGGCGGAGGGGGGGGACCCACTTCCCTGGGCTCCCCCAGATGGGGTTCACCCGCCCAGGGAACCCCGGCAGCGGGGGTGGGGGGTTCCCCAGGGGGGATCCGGCCCCATCCACGGGCGGCAGCTGCCTGGCCCAGCGTTTCCCCCGCGCTTCGTGGGGCCGATCCCGTACGAGCGCTGAGGCCTCGCTCGCTCCCGGGGTCCCCCCGTGCCGGGGGGCCGTGCTCACCTCCCGCTCTCCCGGGCTGCCGGTCCTGCTGCCTGGTCGATACCGGCTATATTTAGCGCCGTGGTGGCAGCGAGAAGCCGGTGGTGGCTATTTTTAGCCATCCCTGCCGCGGCTGCGGCGGGGAAGGGTCCGCGCGGGGTCGTGCTGCACTGCGGGCGCTGGGTTTTTGGCTGGCGGGTGCCGTGGCCCAGCCCTGGTGCCGCTCCCGGGGGCTCTGCCCGCTGCCACGGTCACCCGGGTCCCGGTGAGAGCTGGGACGCGCTGAAAGCTCGAGCCCCCACCTGCCACCTCAGCCCCTCCATTCCCACAGCAGGTGGTTGTGTCACCCCCACAAATCCCAGCACCGCTCCGGCGCCGCGCGCAGCTCCCGGTGGTGCTGGGACCGGTGATGGGCACCACGGGGCTGCTCCGCTCCGCAGCCTAACAGGGTGACAGTGCCCTCCAGCACTGACCGGGGCTCCCTGGCCATGTCCCGGTGACCCCCAGCCCCAGCAGTGGCCGCACCAGCCCCACCAGCAGCCCTGGAGCCCCCCCAGGACCGATGGCTCAGTCGGCATGTGCCGACCCTTGACCCTGGCAGACCCTGGCTGGCAGCAGCACCCTGAGGCGCAGAGCCCGGGGCTCCCACTGCACCGCCGGCTCGGCCTGGGCCCAACTAGGGATGGGGGGGTCCCCCCCGGGGGGATCGTGGGGATCCCGGGGGAGCGTCTGGCTCCGGCCTTGGCCTGGCTGCGCCTCTCCCGTCAGGTTTCGTTCTCCTAATTGAGCCGAGATCCAGGCCAGGTCCCCGCTAAACGGTTTATCCTCGCTGAGCAGCGGGAGAATGTCGATGTGCCGGGCTGGGCTCTCCCCCCCGAGGAGAACCGGGCACCGGGAGCCACCACCGGCCTTGCTGCGGCACGGCAGGAGCCCAGTGACCCGCCGGGGCCAGCCCCGGTGCTGGCGGGCTACGGGGAGCAGCGGGGGGGGGAATGGGGGGGTCTCGGCGGGGCCAGCGGGAGCCCTCGCCCCCCCCGCGGTCCCGGGCGCACCGGGGCCCGGTAACGGCGGCCGCTCTCCATGGTCCTGAGCCGGCCCCGCCGGTGTCCCGGGAGCGGCGGGGCCCCGCGCAGCGCCGAGCCCCTGCCCAGCCCAGCGAACCCCCCTCGAGCAGCTCGGGGCTGGGCTGGGGAGCCCCCTCCGCCCCCCCTGTCGCCCCGGCGGGCCAGGCAGGGCTCCTGCCCGCACCGCTGCCCGCCGCGGCTCGGGTTTCCCCGAGTAAGCGATGCCGGTGCCGGGAGGCTGCGGGCGGGGACGGGGGGGGGCACCTTGACCCCGCCGTCGGGGGGGTTGGGGGTTCTGCTGTCCCCGAGGGGCTGGGGAGGGGGCGGGGGGGGGGCCCTGGGGGGCGGCGGGGGTGGAGCCGGGGGGTGCACAGCCCCCAGCGCCCCGAGGGGGGCGGGGGGGCTCCCACCCCCTAGGGTTTGGGGGGGACGCGGCGGGGCGGGGGGGCTCCCCGGGAACCGCTGGCAGCGGCTGCCCCGGGCTCGGGGGTCCCGGCAGCGCCTCGCCAGGTCCCCCGGTCCCGTCCCCCCCACCCCGGGCTGGGGACCCGGGGCAGAGCCTCTCCCCGTGAGGCGGGGAGTTGGGGGGGGGGAGCTGGAAAGGACCCGGGTGCGGAGCCCGGGGGGTGCTCGGCGCTGTACGGCCCCCCCGGGCGGGGCGGGCCGGGGGCGGGGAGCCCCGGGGAGGCCCGGTCGGAGGATCCCGCCCACCGGCCCCGCCACCGCCGCCGCCGCCGGCTCCGGGCCCGCCGCGCTGCGCGGGGCGCGGCCGCTCCGGCCCGGGGCGCGGGGCCGCTCCGCCGCCGCGGGGCTGCGCACGGCAGGTGAGTCCGCACCGGGACCCCCCCGCCCCGCTTTCCCCCCCCCCGCGCCCCCCGGAGCGGGCAGGGCTGGAGGGTGGGGGGCTCTCCCCGGCAGCGCCGCGCCGAGCTGAGCTTCCCCCGGGGAAGCACCGGGGCTTCCCTCGCCCGCAACGCCCCCGGTACCGGGGGGAACCCCGGGCATCCCCGGTTGTGCCGGGCACACGGCGGGTCCCGGTGGCCGCACAGCCCCGCCGGTTCTGCCCCGGGGCCGGGCTGGGGACCCCCCGTGCCCTGCTGTGGGCGGGGGACCCCGGCGTTGTGGCGGGGGCGGGGGGGGCTGATTGCGCCCGTCCTCGTCCGGAGCACCGTGGCCAGGGACCACCCGAGCCCGCCATGGGGGTCCCCACGTCCTGTGGAGGACGCACCCCCCGGCCCGGGTCACCGGCTCCCACTGGTTTTCCCGCCGTGCCCGGGGCAGCAGGGGGGTGACCCCGAGGGGCAGCATTTGCCCCAAGTTACTTCTGGCAGACTTGGGGGGCCGGTGTCCCCCCCTCCCCGCGGTTCCTGGTGCCCTTTGGCTGCTCTGAGCCCTGGCGGGGGGCCCGGGGGGACCCCGGCAGCGCAGGGCTGGGCTCCGCACAGGCGCGACCTTGGGGTGCTCAGTGCAGCTGGGCTGCGTTACGGTGCCCCTCGCTGGGGACCCCCGGTCAGCACCCAGGAGTGGGTTTGCTGGCATCAGGGTGCCCCGGGGAGCGGGGGGGGTGGCAGGACCAGCGGGTGCTGGGGCGGCTCAGCACGGGGCTCGCCGCCGCTTTTCCCGACGGGGTGTCACGGGGTGCCCTGGGGTGCTCTTTTACGCTGACATCTTTAATCCTGGGATGGTGGGAGAGCGCCCGCGTCCTGCCTCGATGGCTCTGCCGCCGCGGCCCCGCTGGGGATGGGCTGGGGGCCCTGGCCGTGGTGGGTCCCACGGCGGGGAAGGCCGGGCAGCGCGCTCGCAGGGCTCGGACGTGGCCCTTATCTGCTGCCGCCACCCTGGGAACTCGCTACACGCTCAGCTCCTGTGAATTTCCTTTTTCTGTTTTTGTTTCTTTCCTGCTGACGTTTTTCCCCTCCGGAATAAAGGGCTGGATGAGGCCCATGGTGACAGGGTGGTGTGGGCAGCCCGACCCCGTGGCCAGGGTGGCACCGGGCAGGGGACAGCGGTGCCCACGGTCCCCTGGAAAGGGGAAAACCCGGCATGTGTCTGCGTGTGCCCCGGGTGCTGCCGGAGAGCGGAGCCGGGGAGCGGGAACCTGCTCTGCCCTCTGCCCTCACACGTTCTCCACCGCCTTCCCCGGGGGCCGCAGGCAGCTCCTGCTCGCCCGCAGCCAGGGCTCGCTTGCCACCGCGTCCCGCCGGCCGCCGCCGCAGGATGTATCGGCCGCCTGCGAGCGAGCGATCAAACCGCCCGTGACCTTGGCGGGGCGGGAGCTCACCCCCGCCTCTGGCTCAGCCCGAGCTGTCTCCGTTTGTTACAGCCCAGCTGCCGGCACGCGGGAGACGTGCCGCCGCTCGGCCCCTCGGGGCCTGATCCTGCCCTGAGCGAGGCCAGGGATGGCGGGGGCCGGGGGGGATGTGTGCGCCGTGCCGGCTAGCCCTGGCCCCGTCCCACTCCCTGTCCGGGGCAGGCCAACGACGCTCGCTGCCGGCGCAGCGGCGGTTCTGCCTCTCGGTACCCCCGCCCTGACGCTGTCCCCTTACTGTCTCCGTCTCAGATGCGCCGAGTCCAGCCGAAAGCACCGCGGGTGAGAGCTGCCGGGCCGGTGGCCGTGTGACTAAGGCGGCGCGGCACCATGCCCGTGGCAGAGCGGGTCCTCCTCCGCTCGGTGACCATGTGGCTGCTCCTGCAGAGCCTCCTCCTCCTCCTGGCCTCCTGCCTCCGCTCGGCCGCCGCCTTCCCCAAGGGCTGCTACCCCTCGGAAGAGGAGGGGCTGAAGACCTTCCGCTGCAGCAACGCTCAGCTCACTGAGGTCCCCAGAGACATTCCCAACGACACCAACAAGCTCTACCTGGACTCCAACCGAATCCCCTTCCTGCCCCGTGACGCCTTCCGGGACCTGCCGCTCCTCCTGGAGCTGGATCTGTCCCACAACGCCATCGCCGGCGTCGAGAGCGGGGCTTTCCGGGGCCTGACAGACCACCTGCACTCTCTGGACTTGTCTTCCAACAGGCTGGTGTCGCTCAGCAAAGACACTTTTAGCAACCTCAAGGCCAAGGTCAACCTCTCCGACAACCCCTGGATGTGCGACTGTCGGCTGCAGGAGCTGATCCGCACGGTGGACCTGGCGGCCGGCTCCTCGGGCGGCATCGTGTGCGAATCCTCCGCGCAGGAGGAGCACGTTGGCAAAGCTTTCCTGCAGGTCATCGCCGACACGGACTTCTGCAACGTGTACAAAAAGACCACGGACATCGCCATGCTGGTCACCATGTTCGGCTGGTTCGCCATGGTGATCTCCTACCTGGTCTACTACGTGCGGCAGAACCAGGAGGACGCTCGGCGGCACCTGGAATATCTCAAGTCGCTGCCCAGCAAACAGCGGAGGTCGGAGGAGTCGTCCACCATCAGCACCGTGGTGTGAGGCGCCGGCGTCCCGCAGGACACGGGGACCCGCGGCGCTGGGGGTCGGCTGCTCCGCGGGCTGTGGGAGCTGTCACGAGCCGCCGGCGTCGTCATCGCACAGAAATAGTGGTGGATTTGTTCTGTTCTCCTCGGGGAGGCGGCGGCTGGCAGCGGGGCCCGCGCCTGGCTCTGGCGCAGCGAGGGCCGAAGCGGCTGCGGCCGGGGGCGGTTATCGGCCACGAGCCCACCTGCTGCCTCCACGTGGCGAAGGACCGGAGAGACCCCCGGCATCCCCCCGGCACGCGGCCATTGCTCTGACCGACCCGGACGTTCAGACTTCATTTAAAATTTTGATATTTCCTTTGCAGAGATCCCGTGGGGCATTAACGAAATCAGCGGTTTAATCCCTCCCCAGCTTACCCTCGGCTGCCCCAGGGATGTTCCCAGCAGCGCGGGGCAGCCTGGGCCTGGCTCCCTGCCTGGACGGGCAGCGCTGGGCCCCGGGGAGGAGCGGTACGGTAGCAAGGCCAGTGCCCTGCCGGGTCGCTGGCCCTGGGCGGGGGGGTCACGGGCTTGTGAGTGCAGCTCGGTGACTGGGGAGGTGGGGACGTGTCGGTTGGGAAAGGCAGGAGGCAGGTCTGGGGGTGCTGCGCTCCAGCTATCGTGCCGGATGGTGCTGCCCCATCTCCCCTCTCAGCCCCTGGCACCCCCAGGCCAGGTGGAGTGAGGGGTGTGGTGGGGGGGGCCCTGCTTGGAGATGGGGTGGCAGGGGGTCACCCCCTCCCCCCTCGGAGCGCACCGTTCCTGTGGGAACCAAATGGGGAATAAGAAACAAATGGGAAATGAGCCCCCCCGGGGCTGAGCCAAGAGCCGCGGGTGCTGGCAGAGGGGAACCGGGGGTCCAGCCCCGCCAGGATGTCGGGGGGAGCAGGTTTCCCCTCGCTGCTCCCCAGGGACCGCGCGGGTGGGTGTTTGCAGCCGGGGAGCCCCCCCCCACCCGCCCCCTCCCACCTGCCGCTGGCACAGAGCTCCCACCTCTCGCTCAAGGACTCACAAGCTGCCGACCGGTCACTGTGAGGGGAGGCGGCGATGGAGGGAGCTGCCGCGGCTCCTCCGCCCTCTCCCCGCTCCCACGCTGCTGGTAGGAGCCTGAATCTCCCCTAAAATGCCCCAATGTCCCTTCTTGACCCTTCCAGTATTGGGCTGCAGGTTCCTGGTGTCGGTAGGCAGAGGCGAGGCCGGGGGCCGGCGTGGGTGGGGGTCGGGGCCCACCTTTGGGCGTGCAGGGTCCAAGCGGCGACTCGGAGCAAAGCCAGAGCAAAGCCAGACTCTTCCAGCCCAGCGTCTGGCCCCTGAGGGAGCTGGTTTTGCTGGTTTTGCCCTTTTTTAAAAACCAACTGAAGCTAAATTGCCTTAATTCACCAAGAGCACCAACCAAAGCTGCTTGAACATCCTCTGTACCGGGCCAGACCTGGCTCCGGCTGCCCCGGCGCAGCGGGGGCTTATTGCCGGGTCCGGCCTCAGCCCCCCGTGCGGGCAGCGCGGCTCGGCGCAGGCAGGGCTCCAGGCCCCGGCTGCTGCCCGTCCTCCCGCGCCCCGGTGCCGGTGGGAGCGCGGCGCCCGCGCCCGTCCACAAGTGCCTATTCCCCAGCGCAGAGTGGGGGCTCTGCGATGCACAAGCGCCTCAGCCCCAGCTCCACCCCGGGGCCCCACGGCAGCTCCCCCCCAGCCCCCCTACAACCGGCTGCAGAGAAAAGGGGCTGGGGGGGACCGGACCAAGCCACCGGCAGCGGCTGCACCGCGGCCCCGGGTGCTGCTCCCCCACGGGCACCCCCGGGCAGCCGCTCTCGCGCCCGCGGCGTGTGGGGACACCCGGGACCGTTTCACCCAATACGTGTTTTGTTTAAGGGACCTTCTACGTTCTTACTTTATACGACAATAAAGTTGGGTTTTACTTTGGAGCCCGCGTGCGGCGTGTGCTGGTGTGTGTCCATCCGCGGCGGGCACCGGGCTTTGGGCCGAGGCGGGTGGCCTCCCCCCATGCCAGGGACGCCCCGGTGACACCCTGGCCACAAAGGAAGGACAAAGGGCACCTGCTGGCCCAATGGCTTCCCAGAGCCGCGTCCGGCTCTGCCGGGTGCTCCCGGCTGGCGCTTTCCGAAACGCGATACCCGGTGCCGCCGGTAACCCAGCCTTCGCCTTCAATAAATGAACACCCCGCGGCGCGGCTCCGCTCACTGGCACGGGGCCCTGCTCCGCCTCCCGCCCCGTCCCCACCCACCCTGACCCGGGCGTCGCGTGGCTCACGGGCAGGGACCACGATGCCCAGCGGGGACAAGCCCTTCTCGATGCCGCCGGTCGTCCCCCGTCCCCACGAGGGCCGTGGCATCCGCGGTGGCCCCGCGCTGGTTCGCTGGCACCTCTCCCTGCGCGGTGCACAGTGCCGCAGAGGGTGAAACCTGGGACTTAACGCGCGGCGACAGCTCCCGCTCGCGGGACACGAACCTCGTTTGTCACTTGAGCATCTCCAGACGCGGCCGTGACAGCCCGCAGACCCCGAGCAGATGGCTGCTGCCCCCCACCCCGCTTCGCTCCCCGGGGACCCTCCTCCCGCGGCCCTGGGAGCAGCAGGGGAGGGCCGGGGGATGCAGCTGGGTGGGCGGCCCCGGCTGCCACCCCCTTGGTGGGGCTGTGGCTCCCCCGGGGGGGTCCTGCCGGTGTCCCCCCATGGGGCTGGGTAACACCGAGCCCCCAGGGGCCAGCCCCGCTCCGGGAGTTACTCGGAAACCATGGGGCTCGTTACTGCCCGCACTAACGAGCGCAGGGGAAAGGAGGTGGGTTCCGCTGCGAGGGAGGACGGCTGGTTGTGGAACAGCCGCTGGCCCGCGTGGATGTACGGGAGAATAAAACATATAAGAAACCTCGTAAAAATCAGCAATAAGCTTCAGGAAGATAACTTGGTCTGGGGCGGAGTGAATCGCATTGGATTTATGCTGTTAATAACACTGGATATTTCATCGGGTGCTGCAGGGAATGGGGAAGAGCAGAAAATTGGCATTAAGGGAATATTTCCAGGAGGTGCCTGCGGCCGAGCCGGGGTGCCAGAGGGGGCCCGGGGGGGTCTGGCTGAGGGCAGAAGGGGGCCTGGGGCCGGCAGCCTGCCAGCGCCTCGCAGGGCTCGTCCCAGGAGGGATTTTTCTCCTCTCGCTCTTTACTCTCCAGCAGCGAGTTGCGGTGGGCAAGTTCCTGCGGGGAGCTGGGAGCCGGCGCTCGGCCTCGGTGGGTGCGGGGGACTCAGTGCTAAAGTCAACACTTTTCCTTAAGCGAGGAAATATAATAATCCATGTTAATACTGCATTTCTGGGTAATTCATTTCCTGATGTACTGTAGATTTATCTGCTGGGATCAGCAACGGCAGAATTAGCAGCGTGACCTCCTTCTGTAGCGTTCCAGCGTGCCGGTGAATCTCTGCAATGAATTTCCCAGGTGCTTTGCCCGCCCGTGCGGGGCAGTAATTAACAGGTCGGCCCGGGGAGCGCCGTGCTTCCCCTCCGGGCTGGAGCAAAACCTGTCCCTGGGTGAGAGTTAAGGATCGGGTCCTCATGGCGGTGACGCCTCTTCTGCCCCCGGGAGCCCAGGGACCGAGCGCTGCTGCGGGGGCCCCCGGCTCCGCTGGATATTCGATTATTTATTGAAGTCGGCGGGCGCCTGGCTGCGGGTCCGTCCCTGCAGCAGCGGTGCCGGCGGCTCTGCTCCGCGCCGGGGGCGAGCGTTTGCTTTTGCAGGGGTGTTGAGCTTTAGGAGAAAGGCAAAGCAATATTTTTCTCAGGCTGCGAACGAAGCGTGTTCAGCAGTTGTGGCCCCAGACTGCATCCTGACCTTTTAACTGATTAGATTTGGAAGAGGGAAGGAAGGATGTCTAATTGTTTAATTTCCACAATTATAAAAATATTTATAAATAATTAGAACTGATGGCAGCAATTACACTGTGATTAAAGCTGGTCTACACTTCATCAACGGCCCTTCAGTTATGTAGCCTTATTTATTTATTTTCACCACAAAAAATCCATTTGCAGTGGCATTGCTGCCAATAATGAATCACACTTATTCACTGCCTGCAAAGGACTCATTAATCCGATGATGTTGCCTGTTACAGGATCGGTGCTGCGCAGAAAATGTGGTCACTGGACTTGGGCAAGAGGAAATTTAATTTCAGCGGATAGGAAACCGGAGCAGAGCTCAAAATCACAGCAGCTCTTCCCGTGTGGGGGGTTCAGCCGGCCACACGCTCCCCTCCTGACTCACCGTTAATTTTCTCCCCCATCCCTCGTGCAAGCTGGGCATTGCTGGGCAGCGGGATCGTTTTATTTAAGACGAGGTTGTGCCTGGTAATAAAAGAGGGGGACCTGGAAAGCTTCTCCCCTCCGAGGAAAACGTCGTCTTCCCAGGCCCTTTTCCTGCCTTGGTGGGAGACACGGGGCCGTCGGCATCCGCGGGCTGGGGGGGCTCGTGTCCATCCCGTGGGATCCCTCCCCGGGCCGGCGCTGCGGCTCTGCCCCCCCCCAGCCTTGCTCCAGGCCAGGATTTAGGTGCCAGAAAGCAGCACAAGCTCCTTGTTTCTTTTTTCCCCCCCATTTCCAGTTCAGCAGAGCACTTGGAAATACGCGTAATTTTATACAAACGCTCAGTCCCCTCGAGGAATTGGCTGCAGGTGCTGTAGGTAAATGGGTTTCGCCCTTCGAGCACGAGGCTTCAGCCCTCCCGCCCCCGAGCGCACAGCCACACGCTGGGGTGTCCCTGTGCCACCCAGTGTCACCTGGGGGCCCTTGGGGACAGAAATGACGCCCTCGACTCTTGGCCAGGCCTTGTTTTCAAGTCACTTCCCACCCAAGCGGCTCTTGGCCCGGCTGCCCAGGGGGATTCCGGGGGGGTGGATTAGCGGGGGCCGCACCCGGGTGTGATGAGCTGCCGGGATGTGCCCATCCTGGGCTGGGCGACGTTCTCCGGCGCGTCGAAGCGAGCTGCAGCGTCACGCCGGCGTCTCGGGCAGCCCCATGAGCTGGTCAACACCCCTCGGCATCCATTTAGAGGACGAGCTCACTCATGGGCCAGCAGAGATGCTGCGGGGAGCGAGGAGCCGACTTCCCCGTGTCACCGTCGGCAGCTCTGCCCCGAGTGCTTTAACACGTGTTTGTTAAGTGTTTCTCAAGTGGTTTGTTCCAGGCTGGGAAAAGGCAGCTCTGATGTTATAACAATGGGCTGCTGCAGATTATTTTTGTCATTCGTGGATGTTTAAAAGTGCTCGTGTGCTGCTGGGACGCAGCCTGTGGGAAGGGCCGTTCCCGGAGGCCTGCGCGCAGACGGGGACAGGAAGTTTTAAGTTCTAAATTTATTATTTGCAAGAATTCGTCACGACTCTTGAGGTGCTGTAGTTGTCCTTCACAGAAAGTGAGATTAGAGCCGCGTGGTCGGGGCAGGCTAAAGCAGAGCTGTAAAGGGCTGAGCCCCCCAGCAGAACCAGGGGCTCCCCCGCTGCGCCCATCAGCTACAGCCCCCGTTTCCAAGAGGAAAGTGTGTAAAGACAGAGCGGAGCCAAAAAAAAAGGGGATTTAGAGCGGCGAGGAAGGCTCTGGCAATTCCTCCTGAGCTATTGCAGCTGGGGGAGGTAGAGAGCGATCGTAAAAAGTAAAGGTGAGGCGAAGTGAGGGCTGATTGCAGCGATTTGTAAAAGCTGAAGTGTGACAGCGACTCAGCAGCTCGGGAAAGGGAGGGAGCTGCCAGTGTGTCATAAATAACAGATTCAGCCGCGCTCGGGGCTCTCCCAGGGAGCGAAGGCCGGGAGCTCCGGCGGGATGGAGAGGACGTCCACGCAGGAAAGGTCAGAGTGAAGCCATTTTGCGTCAGTTTTTCATGAAAGTCTCCACAGAATTAATGACACGAGCTCCTCTGTAGTGCAATACTGAAATATTTGACCTATTTTTCTAGTTTTAAGGCGGCCACTGAAAGAGCTGAGGCACTGTAAGAGCTTCCTATACCCCCAGGTTTTTAGAAGGAGGAGGGAGTAAGTGTTCATTTGTGACTCGCTTGCACTTAGTACCTACTTACTGCTTTTTTTTCCCCATAATCATTTATGCATGTGGCATTCCTCTGTTGTGAAATAGGCCAAGAGACGCGGGCAGCAATCGCTGAGCCCGTCTGCTTAATCTGTATAAGCCTGAGCCGTGCACACGGTGTCCAGTTGGCAGCTGAGATAATCAGCCTACAGGCAGTTTAAATGCTCGTTACAGTGCACTTTATTCGTCAGTATTTAATAAGTAATGATTCTGAAAAGCTCGGAGCGTGGTCTGTGCCCGCACCATCTCCTGCTGTGTTCCTGTCAAAATGGATAAGTTAAACTGGGTTGAACCTGGTCGATTTTTGCATGAATACCCACCAAGGGATTTCTAGATGCCAGAAGAAGTTGCGGTTAGTGGGCGGGAGGGGCTCTTTTGCCTGATTTTAGCCCTACATAGCGCAAAAAAGAGCGGCATGGCTGTGTGCTGGGGCGGCGGGCAGGGGTCCCACCGCCGTCACACAAGTGGCTTCGGAAGGGGCGGCGGCGGCGGCCGGCTGCGCTTCACGAGGGGAAGGAGGGCGAGGGCTCGCTGGAGGCTGGAAGGCGGCAGCTCCCGGCAGGGAACAGTTTATTACAAAGCTTCGAGACACCTTGTAAAAGCCCGTGTCCCGGGAGCTCCACCGCGGGCTCGGAAGGCTGCGGCAGGCTGCCTGCTCTGGGGGGCTCGCACAGCCCGCGCTCGGCACCTTACGGGGTTGCAGAGAAGTCAGGGTGAGTCGGGAAGCTCTGGAATGTAGTAAAATAATCTTTGCTAATAGTGTTTTGTGAGCAAAATGCTCAACTGCTGCAGATCCAGCAGCTACTCCTCAAAAGCTGATGGGAGTAAGTCTCTTCTGGGAAGAAAACTTTCCCATTATCTCAGTGCTTTGGCAATTTGTGTCCTGACTTGTTACTCATCCGGTGAACTTGGTGGGAATTTGCAGCTGGTGTAAGAGGATCATCTGCTCGCACAGTCCTGCACCTGGGGCCAGCAGAGCTCTGCCACGAGGACGGGATGCAGCTGAAGGAGCAGGCGGAGGAGGCTCCGCAGCCGCTGCGCTTCCCCCGGGACGTACCCGCTTCCTTCTGGGGAGCAGCGGACAAGAAGAGATCCGTAAAAGCCGGGTCCATAATTCTCCTGACTGCTGGGCTGCAGAATTATTTATTAACCCTCTCTCTTGTCTCGGAGACCCGATTTCCCTCTCCCCTCTGCTGGGGTCTGCTCGTCGGCAGAGCTCCCGCTGGCGGAGCAGCGGGGAAAGCCCTGAGCGGGTCGGTGTCCGTTAACGAGTGCGTGGTACAACATTGCACAGGGCAGGCTGGAACACTTGGGACAGAAACGGGGCAAAACAAAGGGAAGGGCATTTAGAGTTTTTAAATCACAAAGATTCAATGCTTCTATTAATATCTGCTAGAAATTGCTGGTAAAGGTTCTGGTGTGTCGTTGTGGCAGAGTTCCACCACAGCTATCTGCCGCCTTTCCTGAGTTGTTTGTGGCTCCTTTACATTCTCTGAGCAAACTGCAGCACAAAGCTGTGGCCTGTCTGGTGTCACCACCAAGACACAGCCTCTTTGCACTAACAGCCACGTGACAAACTTCCTTTTTTTTTTTCATTGAGTTACTTCACCTTGCGTGAACGCTTCATTTTATGCATCATTTTTACGGTCTAAGTGGTCCCTGAATACAGAAAATCTGGGGTGCACGAGTGATGATGTTTTGTGATTGTTCGAAAATGAATGTAGGATTCCAGAACTGGCAGCTAAAAACGGAAAGAACATCACAAACCCAGTAACGCTTTGACAGCTGCTCTTCGGTTTTCCAGTTTCTGTCATCAGTTTATTAGCAAGATCTCGCGCCGTACTTTTTGACTCGAGGCCTTGTACAAATCTGGCAGGTCACGGCGTTGTTAGGACTGTAAGTTCCAGGATCACAAACCACTGCGAAGGGAACAGTTGGCGTTTCAGGCAGCTGCCCTCTGGCTCGGCCCACGTCGGGCAGCACCACGCGCCCTCCCCACGCTGCGGGTGAGCTCTCGTCCTCCCCCACTCGCCCAGCCTGCCCCTGGCTAAACACCCGAAGCCCCGGACGGGCAGCGGGTGCTGAGGCAAAAGATCTTTTAGAACAGCGGGGCGCTTTCTAGCAGCGCTACCGTTAAGGTGACTGTTTCTTATTCGCTCTATATCCTGAGCATAGTCACTCACCAGTGACCTGGAAGACAAAAACCCACTTCACTGCTTCCACTTGCTCTGTTTGGAAATACAGTTACACCCACAAACGTTGTTTTTTTTTTAAATCTACGATGTGAATGTCCTTCCAAAAGATGAATGGAAATACCATTGCTTTTGACACTGATATTTACCAAATACCCTTCAGAGAAACCCGTGATCAGAGCTAATAAGCTCTATTTAAATCAATATATTTTGAATTTACCGCAGCAACTGGCACAGTTTTTGTGGGTGAGATCATTTTTCCCAAAACCGGGTCGACAGCTGTCAATGTGAGTGGCTGAGAAACTGTTGTCCACGTAGTGTATGGTAGGAACAGTTTGAAACTCGTGCTTCAAAACATACGCCTGCTTGTTGAAAAACTCTCCAATTCGATCTTTTGCCTAAAATTCAGAAACGTTGGAAGGATAAGAAATAGTCAGTTGTTTTTTCTTGGTTTAAAAATATCAGTATTTCATATATTTAATATACTTATTCGTAGTCCTGACTTCTGCCCCCCCTGGCCTGTCACCTTCACCAGGAATCTTCCTCCGCTGCAGGCGCCGGGGACCAGGCCCCGCTCGCAGGCTGGCAGCGTTTATCAACAACCAGAAGCCAGGGACAACAGATCTCAGAGACCAGCTACAGTAGATTCACTTTAAATTGTATTTCATTTACCAAATCGTCAATCAAATATTTAGATTAGAGAATTGGAAGTTCAGTATACTAATATAAATACTAATGTTTATCATTCTTTATTCTAAGAAGTAAATATAAATGAGCCTGATTTTTTTTAAAACTGGATCAATTTGTCTTTTAAAACCAGTTTTCCATCCTGAGCTGAATTATTTGAAATGTGTGCATTGTCATTTACAATGATACTAATCCCATAAAACCTGGGTGAAGCTGGATTACCACCAGTGGAGCCTGCAGATGCTAAGGCAGAGCTTTGTGTTAGTTACGCGGGGAAGACACAAGGGTGGCTGACACAGAACCTCTTGAACTCGCGTGTTTGTCGCGTCTTCACAATCGTAAGGAACCTGGTGGCAAACTTCTACCCATCCTGGTGCAAAAGGATTGACTGTGGGTGGGGGAAAAAAAGGAGACATGTACGTGTGTTGAAGAATATATTACAGTGAACTCAAATCCCTCAAGCTGGTGTCTTCAGGTTCATTTCTGAAAACATCAACAAATAAAACCCATCGCTGCTTTTAGCATCTTACGGTGCTCACTTCCTCCTATCGTACTCTCTTAATTTTGCCTCTAATTTGTGAAGAATTGTGATTTTCTTTTTTCTTTCACCTTCTGCAGTCGTGATCATGTTTTGAAACAGTTTTTTTTGTTGGGTGCATTTGAATGTTGAAAAATGAGTGACTGAGAACGGGGGGAAAAACAGATTCGGTCCTGGTGGGTTTTGTCCAGTTCCTTAAATTGCTTTGTTCTAGTAAGTGTCAGAGGTCAGCCAACAAAATAATGGGGGGGAAAATATGCTGACAGGAAGAATGCATTCCAGAAAGGGCTAAAGTTTTATGTAAACTTGAAACTTTTGGGTCCTCAGTCTGTTCTGAATGTTTCTTGACTTTACTGAGGGGGAAATGGCCACAAAGCTGTTCCATAACCTCTTGGATGGTCCCTCTTGGCACAGGACAAGAACAGATACAGGAGAGAATGTGGGCAAAGCATGATGGAATAACTTCCTCAGTGAGATTAGGGCAGCCATCAGGGCTGATTTAACCTGTTCTGCAAGGCGATATGGCCACAGCAGTCTTACCATAAGGGAACTGTGGGGCTTCTGCTTTTAACTCTGTGCAGTTTCTTAGAATCAAGCGACACCACAGAGGTCATAGACTTGTTTCAAAAAGCAAATAATGAAAAAAATATACGACCATTTTCCTTTTACAATTACATTAGTGAAAAAATCATGGCATCTTATCAGCTATCTCCCAACAATCCTTTCCAACTGCACACCTTGAAGAGTAACGTTCCTCGCTAAGGTTGTAAGTACAATACTACAAATTCAACCTATAAACTGCATTTTAGCTCCATCTGTGGGCTAGTAAGAAAAAATACAGGGACTCCGAAAGAAAGCAGGGAAACAACTTCTGCAGGTATTGCACTCGACTTCAGTGTATTTCAGATGTTGTTTATAGCACTTTCAGGTTGTTTATAAAAATAAATGATCCCTCCCAAACAAACACGGAAATCTGTTACCTTGAAAACTAACAAATAGTTCGTGCCCGAGGCCTTGTTTTGGTCTCTTGAAGGAATGGCATTTGTAGGACGACTCTATGATGTGACACGTCAGGTCAGAGATGATGTTATTTACGATTTTCTTTAGTTCCTCAAAGAACTGGCTGTTAGCTGGTAGCTCGCATTCCTTTGTAGTATAGCGAACAGATACCTGATACGCGTGGTCAGCTTCCCTGTATGCTTTAAGAAAACAGTTTGTGAGAGTTCTGCGGTGCAAGCGCAGATTGAATCTTATACAGAACCTTATCGCCTGTATCAGTGTACTTTGGATCTGAAATACGGGCTCTTATTCAAAAGTAAACAAATAAATAAAGCTTACTCATTAACCGTAACAGGACAAATTTGTCCTTGCCAGAGCTGACGTAAATAGTAAGATACATTTTAGTTTTAAACGTGCGGGAATTCATGTGCTTATGTTACAAGGCTCTGCTCCCAAATATAAAACAAAAAAGGGGGAAAGTAGTGCAATAACAGAACTAGTACGTCTACAGAGTTGTGTAACTGAAAGGGGCTGGGATTATGCAAAAACATTCTGGGCAATTGCGGTGTAGGAGCGAATGTTTTTTTAAATTTTACAAGTCAGTGTTTCTCACGCATTTTTGGAATGTTATTTTGTGGGTGGGGAGGTGGCACCGGTGAACGGTGGTTACAAGGGGTGGAAGAAGGCTCGAGTGTGCAGCTCGAGCCATCGGGGCAGGGGGCTCCTCCTGCACCAGCGTTAGGTGCGGCTGGGTGTTCTCGCGGGACGCTGCGCTCAGACGTGAGCTTCCTTTTCAGATCTTGGATGTCACTGGAATCGTTGTACTTCACTTCGTTCTTACTGAGGGCAGAGATTATTTTATCCTTTGAGTGGCCATATATTCTTGGTAGAGGTTATTTAAAGCTTTTTCCAAAACTGGGAGAGGGGAGGTGTGTTTGTATAAACAGAAAAAAATTATTTTCTATTCTGGCATAAGATGTGAACTATTTTTTTTAATCAAGCCTTGCAACAAACATGCACTTCACAAACCCACCAAGCTGCCAAGGCTACGCACATTACCTTACTAGCAAGTTAGCAATCTTACCATATACCATGAATTTATACGCCTCAACCACTTCTCTTTCTTCTTGTGTCATAGTTTCTATGATTTTGTGAGAAAGAGTGCAAGTGTAGGCTCCAGACATAGACTCCTTAAAACCCATCACCATCAGCTTTCCTGTTTCTGTAAGATTCACATACATTTGCCCTAGAATAGAAACAGGAAATACTTGATTACTGGAAATGTTCAGTTTCTGATGCTCTGCTCATTTAGAACATTTGAGGGTGAGATCTTGCTCTTGTACATAATGACACTGATTCATGTCAGTCTGAAACAATCTAAAATTGATGACCTTTAGGACTTATTGCAAGTTTCCTTCTATCTCAAGCATTTGAAAATTTTAGAGGGAGAAGAGAAACATAGTCTAATGTCAGAGCTTGCGGAAAAACTTGACAAAGGACCAAGTGACTATATGGACCCACCATCCTATTGCAGGGTGGCATCAGCAGAAACAAGGAAAATATGTGCAGTAATCTACTTAGCCATTTGTGGTTGACTTTTCCCCTTGTAAATAGAAAACAGAAACTATTTCTCTATCTCAGCATATTTTCCTGATTGCCTCCCCCCCACCCTGAGGCAGAGGCTGTTTCGAAGTTTGGGAAAAAGTGCTGTAAAAAGCTTATTCTGTTAGTGAGTGGGGGAAGAACAGCTAAGGCAGGCAGAGTGGAAATCCTCTGTAGTCTGAGTAAAGCGACTGACCTTCTAAATTTCTTCCATCTGGACCAATCCACAAATACTTGGGATCTATTACTTCTTCTTGAGAACGAGCCAGATCCATACATACTAGAAATGGGCTATTTGTAAACACCTTAACATACACATTAACTGCAATACAAGAGAGTAAGGTAAATGACGTGAAATGCTCATATTGAATGAAATCACCAAAATACTAATTACAAAAATATATTGAATGCAAAGTTTATTTCTCATGTTTGGACGTGAAAAGTGCGAGGTTAATATTTTTATCTCCATTTGCTCTTATTAATATCATGGAACTGTCCACAGCGTGGTTGGTGCTGACTGTGCGTAGGAGGTGCTCGAGTCCCACACAAACCACGTTGCAGGGTCACAAAAAGCACCAGATTTTGAGCCTGTTGATGAGTAGGATCCTCATTTAGACGTTAAATTTTCAGAAGTGCGAGCACCATGGGACAAATGGATTTCTAAACCCACCCCCCATGTTTCTGTATGCCATCAGGATCGTATCCTGGAGTCTCCAGCACCGTGTTTAGCCAAGCCTGGTTGTGTCACTTGCCTGTGTAGAGGTGTCTACCTAATGATCACTGTGCTTCAAACTCCGTTTTAAAAGTCCAGTAAGACCTAGATAGATAGATAGATAGATAAAAGACAAGTTTACCTTCATGCCTGGTGTCACCATAAACATCATTCTTTTCAATTAAATCAGTAGAAAGTTGCTTTTCCTGAGGTAGAGCTCTCACTGTAGGGAAAAGGACTTAGAATATTACAGAGAGAAATCTAATTGTGTGATTGTTAACTATTAATTTTGTTCTAGAGAGTTTGTGTCTCTTGCCTTTTCTTCCTCCCCACACCCTTTTCTTAAAAAAAGGGCTCCCACTTGTTGCTGACTTGCCAGTTTTTGTTGCTTTAGTGCCATGTTGCAAATCTGTCTTGATATACCAGGTTCCAAACTAGCTGAGCCTTTCCCTTTACAAAAAGCCAATCAAATAGTTATAAAATCTAACTAGAAAGCTTAGGCTCTTCACAGTCACCCCAAGGACAAGCAGGATGGGGACAACATGGTGACCGTGGGAGGGTATCGAGTCTTCAAGCATCTGTGAGCCTTTGCCTTTTGGGAAAGAGTGGGCAGATGTCTAAGCACGAGGGTTCCTGTTATGAGAGCCCCCAGGAGATGTGAAAATCAGGAGCATTTGTGCTGACATTGTCAGGCCGTGGCGGCAGACTGGGGAGCGCTGCCTGGCCGCCGCTGTCCCGGAGGCGGCTCAAGGGTGCTGCTGGGCTCCACACCCTCCCACCCAGCGGGGCTTTATCGTCACCCGCCGAAGGAAGGTCCCGCCAAGGCCGACGGGCCGCGCCCCGGGCAGAGCTGCCCAGCGCCCCGTCCCTCGGCGGCCCGAGCCCCGCCGCCGCCCTCCGAGGAGCCCGTGTCTCGGGAGGGCACCCCCGGCCGCGGCCCTGCCGCTCGCTCCCTCCCTACCTCCAGCCGGGGCGCCCAGGCCCGCCGCCACCGCCGCCACCAGCCCCAGGAGGGGCCCCGGGGCCCTCCCGCCGCCCCCGGCCATGCCGCCGCGCCGCCCTCCCCGCCTCCCCCGCGCCAACGGCCGCCAACCGCCCTCCCGGGGCGGGGGGGCACCAACGGCCCGGCCCGCCCGGCGCTTCCCGCCCGCCGCTTCCCGCCCTTTCCTCCCCTCAGGCGGGGGCGGGCGGCCTCTCCCGGCCCCACCGCAGCGCGGCGGGCAGGAGGGGGGGTCGCCAGCTCCTCGCTCGGCCGCCTCGTTTCTTCCTCGCCCACACCCCGCGCTTTTAAAAAAAAATGGTTTTGTTTTTTTGTCTTCAGAGGCCTGCAAGGCCTGCGGGCCGCTTGGCTAGTGGAGGCTGGCCCCGCTCCCCGGGGTTCCTGCGCTGTCGCGCCTCAGCCCCGTGCTTGAGAAACTACCACGTCGCTCTTCCACAGCGCGTAGTGAAATTTATTTTTGACTCTAAGGTGGCGTTTCCAGCTGCGTGGGCAAGGATAGGAAACTCCGGGGGGAGGAGGGAATGGGCTCGGGCTCGGGCTGTGGTCTGGGTGCGCTGAACCGCGGGGCCGGCCGGCCTGGTGGCTCCTGCGCCGAGGTAACTGCAAGCGTTTGCACATCACGGTGTTCTTCAGCTGCAGGTTTCTGGAGCAAGTCATTATGGGACAGGTACTTTCAGCTTAAAAACAAAAAAACCCATTCCTGCCACTTGCTGTGAGAAAGACTGAAAATAAGAGCTGGGCATATCCTGTTGGCTCAAAAATAAATCCGAATGCCACGTTATTTGTTCAAGTACTCAGTGGTTTTTAAGTCAGTTACGTGTTTTGGAAGACTGGCTTACAACTTTTAAACTCTTAAAAGTAGAAATATTTTGTTTCTAGAGTGAGTGTTTTAAAAATGCTCAGGAAACAGCTGAACAGGGAGAGAGGAGGGTACTTGCATTTGACCACACTCATGAGAGACTCAAGCTCAGGAACTGTGGCCAAGCCTTTGGTAATTTGCTAAATCATATTTATCGTTCAGCCTCGGACCATGCCAGTGTCCAAAAATGATAACAGTGATAGTATTTGCATAACAAATATGGAACCAGCCAACACAGGAATGATAGTTATTTTTGTAGACAGCTGTAAAAGTTTTAATTCAATGCTTCCATGTAAAAAAAGCACTTAAGTTATGAGTTTTCTTTAATAAAACATACCAAAAAAGTAAGTGTGAAAAAGAAGGTATCAAATTATTGATGGAAAATACTTTTACTCAAGCCTGGTGGCATTTTGAAGTAGTGTCCCTCTCATTTCATGTCTTGCAAAACTCATTGCTCTACTGAATGTGTGCACAGCCTCACTATTTCACTTCTCTCTCTTTGCAGGGAAGCTGCCACACGTTCTTCTGCCTTAGACCAAGATAACTCTCAAGTGGTTGGTTAAGGTATAAAAACTATGTCAGGGTTTTCATTTTTAATTTCCTTGAGCTGCTGAACAATTCATAATTAGGACCACCTCAAAAGATCCAGCGTTCCCATGTGTTGAAAGTTTTCAGTTTTACTCAAAGTTAACATTTCACGCTTATGCCGTATAGGCAAAATGATTCAGTTTTTAACGTGTCTGCTATAAACTAGTCATATTTCAGTCTGAACATCCTCTGCTCCTAAGGATGTTTATAGCCTATTGCCATGTAACTGTCCTACACAACCCATCAGTCCCCAGCTTGTTAATTATTACAAAACAGTATCTTGACTATAAAGTTTTGTCTGCAGTTTTGAATCTTTATAAACTTAGGCTCCTGGTCTGTGTTTTGAGTCAGATGACTCATTCCTTTTCAAGTCTATAATATTTCTAAGTCACAGACTGATAAATTGTCATGACAGATTTGTAAGTTCAGGAGAGAAAAAATAAAAGCTGGTTATCCTTAAGAACAGGGTAATGGTGGGAAGAGGATTTAACAGGACAAAGCGTGAAGTCATGTGTTTATGAATTACTAGGTATTTTTGCTAAGAGCTAGAAGCTCAGTAAGAAGTGATAGAAGAGGAAAAAAATCTATTGTAAACTTGGGCATGGTGTGAGTAGATATTATAAAGGCAAATATTTTATTCTAGGAAATACGTAGAGAGATTTTCAGCAGAGGGTCACGTGAATGAGCTGTGCAAGGCTCTGGAGAGATGCTACCTGGGATGCAGAACACAAGTTTTGTCTCTGATCTTCAAGGTGGGTGATCTAAAGCAGGGACAACGCAAAGGAGGGCCACGATGAACATAGTGGCATTTTTTATAGGCTGGAAAACGCAAGTTCTTTTGATTTCTGCCCTTGAAATAAAAGCAGAGAGAAGACATGATTGTATCTGATGGTAAGTGTGAGGGAAAGTAAAGATTTAAATTAGAACAAATCTGGCAGTAAGAGATGCCCGTGAATAATCCTGGGATGGAAAACAGAAAGAGGTTTCTGATCATCACACAGCAGGTTCCAGGGCTTCCGTAAAGTTCATAGGGGCGAGAAGCCTTCCTAATTATTAAATGGTTCTGGAAGGGGAACACAGATTGTCTGGAATAACAGAGAATTAGGCTTGATTATCCCAGATACCTTTTGTTTTTGACATTGTATTTCCAGACTCTTTTTCCAAGTGATGGAAAAGCATCAATTTCAGAAGCAGTCGTTGACACAACACAGAAAGTAAGTAGGTGAATCATGTTTCCATGTTGTCTTGTTATCGCACACCTGAGCCATGGTAATTCGTACTCGCTGCCTTTGGTTTTATGTCCAAGTGATCGGGTCAGATCACAGTTTCATTTGCCACTTGATTAACTTGTAAATTCACAGGTCGCATGAGTATTATTTCGGATTTCCGGACCCCTTTGTGGAAAACAAAAATGCATTAAGCCTCAGTCAGTCTTCTTACCCCAAAACATTCATTTCTCAGTTTTAAAATACAGCTGAGTTGCAGGGCCTAAAAACCCCAACCCAAAGCCAAAGCACAATGTGATGAAGTAAGTATAAAACTGTAATAAACAGGTGCAGCACTAACCCCAAGGGTCCAGAAGGGCACCTGCCCTCGTCATGCTGACGATGATCAGCATCTTGGGTTGTTGTTTTTGTCGCTCTGGCTCATCACAGTTCGAAGCTGCAAACACGGACTGTGTTGATGTCAAAGTGTGCCGGGTACTGACTGTTCTGTATCTTCTGAACATCATCCTGCAGGTACAGATGTTCTGTGCTGATCTGAGATCTAGGCCAGCTATTACCTTTTTAGGCCTTTTCTTGGTAAATAGTTCTGGGTTTTGGGTGAAGCAAAATGCCATGACTAGTGCTTAGCTTGCACATAAAGTCAAGACTGCGTTGATCTGGCAGAGCTCACGCTTCCTCATGAATCATAGAAGGGTTTGGGTCGGAAGGGACCTGCAAAGGTCATCTGGTGCCACCCCCCTGCCGTGGGCAGGGACATCCTGCACGAGGTCAGGCTGCTCAAAGCCCTCTCCAAGCCCTGAGAGCCTCCTTTCCAAAGTCTGTACTAGATGTACAAAAATCATTATTTAACAATTCTCTGAGTGCTTTGAAATTTATATTTAATTTATTAAACAATTTCATAACTTGATTTTCTTCTAAATAGCAATGCTATTTATGTTAATATTAAGGAAAACAGCTAACTTAAGTATTATTTTATCTCAGCCATTTAATGTACGGTCCGAGAAGTGCGATTTGTTAACAAATAATGCAAAGAAAGCAGCATTTGTTTAACAGTTGAGGCTGCCTTACCATGTTCACATGATGTGTAAACAGAGCCCGGACAAACTGCACACAAAAGAAATTATGTAGAAAAGTTACTCTTTCCCGTGCGTGGGCACCACAGAGCACAATTGCCACACCAGTTCTAATAAAGGCTTGGGCTACTCGGCTCTGCAGTCTAAAATAAAATGAGTCAGAAGTCTGCCAACGCAAAATAGCTCCGAGTCACCCTGCTAAACTCTCCGTATGAATAGCTGTTGTCCCTTGAGTGACCTAGCCCAAGCTGTCGCAAGCTTTTTTACGCTATTTTGGGTGTTAGCGCTTGCTGCGGGCTTTAAAGATGAAGGGCTCCCTAAAATGCCCGCTGGTCGTTCTGACTGACCGTCCACGGCGGGTTACGGACCCGGATCTTGCTGGTGACCCTATTGCAGACGGGGCTGGCAAACGGCTTCCAGGGGACACGGGGGGGGACACGGGGGGAACCATTGAGCTGGCTCGAGATGCGGTGGGCGGCGGGGGACGGGTGTCCTCATCACCCGCCCGCCTTGGCCTTGAACGTGGGAGCCTGTCTGAGCCCGCAGGGTGGGGTTACTCCCCTTAGGTTGGTTTCTTTCCCCTGGAGCTGCTCCCCACGGTCCCGTTCCTGACCGTATCCCTGCCTAAGGGACCTGCCACGGCTGCTTTACCTGTGGAGCCGCCGCTGATGGTGGGGAAAGAGCTTCTCTCCCGTGCCCAGAGGAGCTGTGGCTGCCCCCTCCCTGGGAGGGGTCAAGGCCAGGTTGGACGGGGCTTTGGGCAACCTGGGCTAGTGGAAGGTGTCCCTGCCCGTGGCAGGGGGGTGGGACTGGATGATCTTTAAGGTCCCTTCCAACCCAAACCGTGCTGCGGTTCTGTGATATTCAGACTCTGCCCTGAGACCTTCTTTCTGTGTGTGGGGATGGAGACCAGGCAGTTGTGCTGAATAAGGGATTCAGCCCGTGGTGAGGAGTTGAAACTGGATGATCTTCAAGGTCCTTCCAACCCAAACCTTCCTCAGGTTCTAAGTCCAGAGGGACGTTTTCTCTAAAGCGCTGGGTTTCTGGGGGTTTGCTTTGCCCCTTGGTGTGTGCTGTGGGATCGGGGGGCTCCCGGCTCTGCCTCCCCGGGGTTCGCTGCCCTCCCCGCTGCCCTCCAGCCGGCCGGGCCCTGGCCATCGCCCCTGGGCTCCCGGTGCTCGGCCTGTGTCACCCGCCGGCTCTGGGGATGCTCTTCCCACCCCGATGCCATGTGTCCTGCCACAGCAGCCGGGGCCTCCCTCAGCCCCCCCAAAACACCCGCTGTGCCCTCAGCCACCCCCAGCCCCGCCGCCTCCCCTCCCGCGGGGGCCACCGCTGTCCCCGCCGAGTAGCCATCGCTCAGCATCGGTGGCGAGCTCCCCGGCGGGCAGGTCGCCGGGCCGGGGGGCTAGCAGCGGGTCGGCTCCGCTCGCCGCCGCCCGGCGCCGCTCGCCGCCCGCCCAGCGCCGCCGGGCCGGGCCGGATGTGGCGATGGGGCGGGCGGGAGGGCGAGGCGGGCGACCTGCGCCGACAGTCCCCGAGCCCGGGCGGGCAGGTGGAGCCGGGAGCCGCCGCCGGAGCATGGAAGGTGAGAAACGACCCCGCTCTGTCCCCGGGCCGGGGAAGGGGGGGGGGAGACGGCACTGCCGGTGCCCGGCCCACCCCGCAGACCCCGCTCGCACCGTGCTCCGCCTCCCGTTTTACTTCCAAGCGGCTCCTTCAGCTTTTTCTGAAGCGAGGAGATTGCGGGCTCTGGAGGAGAGCTCTCCTCGCGTGTTGCAATTAAACAGGAAACGAACGGGGCTTTTTCCCCCCTCGCTATTGAATTTCAGCAGCACCTCCACACGTAGGATGCAGTTGGGGTTTAGAGCCCGCTTTACCTACTGCTCGTACTCCGGGTTTTAACGAATTACAGCGCGTGCTGGTTTCTCTTCGCTTGTAAAACCTGCGTGTAACTTTCAGAGCCAGCAAAAACCGAGTTGTGAGTTAATCTTGGGCTACAGCATAACTCGCTTTTGGAGAAAAACAGAATTACCGGTGCTGTTAACAAGCCTGGCCGAGGAGCATTGCAAAGCATCACTTGGTTGGTTATCTCAGAGGTGGCTATTCTTAACTCGTCGGTTTAGGGGCTTGAGCTTAGATTCTGCTGCGTCTCAATGACTTGAGGTTTTTGGTTAAGTTAGATGCAGTTGTCTATTTTAAAAGCATATTCTCCTTTGCTAAAGGCTTTTTAAATGTGTTTAAATAATTACTCTCACAGAATCTGACTGAATCGAGACTATCACTGCTTGAGAGACGTAACTAAAGTTTTGAAAGAATGGGTCTGGTGGCGGTTAGGCATTTAAAAATGCAGCCTCATTTCATGGATCAAGTCGGGTCCACCGAGTGTCTTTTGTGGGAGAAGAAAGTTCTTTAGGTATGTCGGTATAGTCTCTGCTTAGAAAATGAGCAAGTTTCTGCCATTACAAGTGAGATTATTTAAGAAGCTTCTTGTTTGTGTTCCTATTTCTTGTACGCTTAAAGTTAACGTGCAGATAATCCTTCAGGTTTTAGTTCCCTATGTGGGGATTAGGAGGATCGGTTAATGTGCCCGAGCTCGTTATGTTGGGGATGGAGTTAATGTGGAGGTGTTATACCGTGTTATCTCTGGATACAGTAACTGCCAGTGTCTGTTTCCGTGGCTCTTGGGAAAATCGTGGTTCCACTGGAGTCAATGGGAAGTTTGCCACTGGGGACAAAGGGGTGACACTTCTGTCCTCGATTTTCTGTGCTCAGTGTGAGGAGGCTCAGTACGGTCACTGGCCGGAGGACAGGCACTGGTACGAGGAGGTGCTTGAGACCTGGGTCTAGGAAGCCAAAATCCACAATCTTTACTGGGTTGTGTCTCTTCACGACTGGTTTGTTTTGTGCAAAGTTCACAACAACTGACCTCATGTTGTCATTTCCATTTGCTGTACTGGGATGACCATGCTGAATTACTGGAAGATATTCTGCTGCTTTTAGAAGGTTTTGTGCTACGATACGAGAAAAATGTTATCCTTAGTTACACACTGCTGATCAGGATTTCTTCCCAACGTGACATGTGCACTTCAAGTGCCCGTGTTATTACATGGCACTTAAGAGCAGCAAAGTGTTAGAGACCCTGCAAAGAGTTTGTGTGGGGCAGGTACCTTCTTCAGAAAGCCACTGAGACTGTAAATACTGAAAGTGGCCGTTCAGTGGGGAAATGAGATAGGCTTTCTCTCTTTAATAGTACAGTGCGGGTTGAGGGTGAAAAACGGGCTGGGGTGAGAGAGGTTGGCTGCTGTGCATAGCACAGGCACTGGCTCCGCTGCGAGCCTTTGGGGATAAGGCTGTGGGGGTCAGCCCACAGGGTAGGGACCAAGGTTGCTGTGTGTTTTATTTTGGCCTGCTTGTGCTTCTTAAGACGTCACAAAGACAAGGAAACAAGCTGGGTCTGCTCCATATGCTGTGCTAGAAGGAGGACTAAGAGCATATGGGATTTAAAAAGATGTCCCCTTCGCAGGGCTGTTGGGTTGAAAACTGCAGCTGGCAGTAAAAAGGCAATGTTCTGGTTTTCACTTTGGAGGCAAACAGGTGAGATGATAATAATTCAAGACGTTCCTCCCATTCTGCTGGCTACAGCTGTATTGATGGTAGAAGGGTGTTACTGTTATCATTTATTTGAAAAACATCCATTTTAGGGGGGTTAAAATACAGGTAGGCTGTTTTGTTGCTTCTATTAACAGGTCAAATACCAGGATAAAGTATTCATACAGTTATGTGTTAAAATGCCATAGCACTTTTTTAGCAAGCGATTTGAATATTTTTGCTCCCTTTGGCTATTGGCTTAGAACACAGGATGGCCAAGGATTGGTTTCAAAAGCACATGAATTTTACTTCTGCTTTGTAAATGAACATCGTGCGTCAGCTGCAACACACACCAGCCAAGCCTCTCCCTTCCATGCACCCTAGTCAGTGGATCCCTTTGAAGCTTGGGAAGACTAACGTGTTCTGTAAGTGATTTCCCACGTTGTGCTTTTCTGAACGTTAGGTAGAAATAAGGTCTTATTTGTACAGAATTGGGATGGAAGCTTCCTAGACCTCTCCTTCTGGCACACTTACGTGACACAGTGAGGGATCTGGCTTAAAGCACTTTACTTGGGAAAGAGACCTGAGGTTAAATGTTAAGAAACTGCTAAGGCTGTAAGAAGCTGCTTGAGACTAATATCATAAACCAGGTACTGATGGGCGGATGTTGGAGGCTTGAAAGTGGGATATTTCTCAACAGAAAAGAAACGTTATATGGTGTGTCGTTGTTCTTATCTCTTCAGAAGGGTTGTACTGCCCAGCAGCCCATCACGGACAGGAACCCGTTAGGCTCAACAAAATGTAAATAAGTACGCAGAGACCATCTCAACGTTAAGCAGAGGGGCAGCTGGGGACTGGCCGTACCGGCCCCGCCAGGCCACCGCGTGGCTCAGGCAGGGCTGCTCGGGCACCGTGCCCTGGCACCGCGGTTCGGGGGTGCTCGGGACAGGGCCTGGCTCTTGGGGGGTTGCCCGGAGCCCCGTATGCAGAAGCTCGTGCTGATGCCGTTTGCCCAGTCAGCCAGAGCAGCGTGTGCATCCCGAGGGGAGTGACAGCCTGGGGAATACGGTGGTTTCTAAACCAGTAGAGTTCTACAGGAATATATGCAGAATGATCTGACTTGAAGCTGCCGCGTAGGGGCTCTAATTCTTCATTTCAAGACCTCCTGGCAACCCAGGGGAAGGCAGAGCTGCTGCAGTTTCCCAGCCACACCGCTCCCCCCACCCAGCAGGCACCCTTTTTCCTTAATCCTGGGGCTTTGACCAGTTCAGTGCTTTATCACCTAGATGGGGCAACTGCACAGCATTTCTGAATGCAATTAAAATTGGATTCAAGTATTACAGAATAATGGGGATTTCATTGTCTTGCCCAAAGCCTAATTATTTGCACAATTACAAGGGTTTGTGTAATTTAAGTATCTATATTATTGCAATGTAAAATTCAAATCAATACCAGAGAGAATTTTGTTCATGTACCGTGTATTTACTGATGTTTCCCCATCATTATTCACAGTATAATAAATCGGTCCGTTTGCTTCTTTATACCTCACTTTTCCTGGTATGATAAAATGAAACAAAGACAAATGAAGAGCTGTAACTATGGAGTTCCTTGATCTTATTTATTTGTTTAAAAAATAAAGATTTAGTGAATATTCGAACTTTTCGTTGTTTAATTCTGTGACTATGCCACAGGACAACGTTCTTAGCTCTTAATAAAAAAGCTTGCATTCGGGCTAAATTTGCATGAAAGGTTAGGAGCTCTGATTTAATTTTAGGATACATTTCATAAGTGCTAATAGCTTAACAACTTGTCTGCACTCAGGAGTTACACCCTGAAGAGCTCAGGCCAGGGCTGGATGGCTTGAATCATTAATAGTGGGGTTTTTTTTCTTGCTGCTCTTTGGTAATAGCTAGTTAAGAGTAATGGGAGCTACACCATAATGTAACTGAGACCCATTATTGAGAAATGGGAGCTGAATGCTTTCATTTAGGAAACAATCGAACCAAACATTTAAAAAACCTTTGCTGGATAGTTCCATTGTTGCTTTGTTTCTTCTCTGAGTTTGCCTTTATTTTGTTGGATGCACCAGCCCATGCTCTGTTCATGCAGTTTTTTGGATAGCCTCATCTGATAGGAGCCTTCCTTGCTGTAGAGTTAACAGAGCTTTGTATTTTGGTGTTGCAGAGACCACAGAAATGTTCCATCTGCAGTGGTGGTAAAGATAGATAATTATGGGGTAAATGTCACTCGTGGTTAACACCTCATGGCCATGGCATCTGTATTTCTGTTATGTAACTGCCAGGAATGAATTTCACGAGGCCTGGAGCTATTATTTTTTATGGGCAAAGATGATAAAAGATTTTCTGGTATGTGAAAAAAGAGGAAAAAAGTCTAGAGGAAAGAAAGGAGGAAGGAAGCAGGTAGCTGTGACACTTGAGGAAACCAGCCCTCATATCAGTGAAATCTGAAGGCAGCAAGGCACTGAGCAAAGCCTTCCCGGGACAGGTCGGAGCTGTGCCTCCCGCTAAACTCGCCAGCCCGAGCCTGGGCCCTGGCGTGGGAGGTGTAAATCCCTGCAGCTTATATTGCCGCAGAGCACTGCTGAGTGCTCAGCATAGTCCTCTAAATTTTTTTAAAAATTCCTGACATTTGATCCCTATCAGAATTCTTAAATGGGAATTAGACTTGCATTCCCATGCAAACCAAGTAGAGCTTGTGAAGAGAATAGGGTTTTCCCTTTGTATTGGAAAAGGCATGTGAAGATACCTTGTACTTTGTGCTTTAGAGAAATTCACTTCGTATAGAGTTACCACTATGCTGTGCTCACAGGGTGCAAAATGGGATGTTAAATCGAAAGTGTAAGTTACTCCGTTCTGTAATTTTTTGAGTTAGAAAATAATACTTAATCCCTTTCGTGGGCACATGCCAGCACTCAAGATATAAAGAAGTTGTGCAGTGAAACATAACAATTATTTGGTATGTATTTCCTTGAAAATTTTCAATTTTGCTTTCGGTCAAGAAAATGGGAATTTATAAGATTATAACAACTGTGTCATGAATGGTTCTAAATATTAAGCAACTCAGACTGCTTTTCTGTCTTTTGCAGATTCACAGGCAGGTATGGACCTAAGTAATTCTCAGGAACAGCCCATGGCTACAGGTACTGTGTTGTGAGAGTTCTGTCACCCTCTCTTGAAAATTTTAAATTTAAATGGAGAAAAAGATGTGAATTGCAGCTTGTTTAGATTCCCAGGACATGGAACAGCACAGTCACAAAGATGGGCATTAAAGGCAAAAAGCAAATTCTAGAATTGAAATAAAACTGTGCAAGTTCGATATATTGGAAAATTATACTAAAGGGGAAAAAAGGCTATAGTAGGAAATGAAATGTTTTCAGAAGAAAGCTGGAAGTTTTGATTAGGGAAGCAAGAATAATGTGATTCTTTTGGTTGGCTGCATTTCTGAAAATAGGAAAACAAACCTCTTGTGTGAGTTGGACAAGTGTTTTACTTTCCTGTTAATCAAAAAATATTTTTTTTTCCGATCCAATGTAATATTTAGCTTGAGAAGGACTGGATTTTTTACTATCCAACTGTTAATAAGTTAAACAATTTTAACAGCAATTTCACAGTGTTGCTGTGAACTTTTAAAAATTCACAGGATTGTTGAAAGAAAACAGTTTTTTAAACAAAATACTGATCTGAAATTTCCAGAAATATGCATGAAATTGAGTTAGTCTGTATTATGGATTTTGTGAAAAGAGGCTTTATTTGAAAAACTTCACCCAAATAAATTTCACCATAGCTAAAAATTTGTCTTTATTTCAGAGAAGAGGGGCTTGGATTTCTGGGACATACTGCTGCCCCAGTGATCAGCAGAAAACCGTCTGATAATGATGTTTAAAGACATATGTGAAATAAGCAGAGGAGTGCAACTGGGTTCAAAGAGGCTTCCGATTAAACATGCTCGAGCACTTTTCTGGCCTGGGGCCAGAATGATTAATATTTTGCCCAAATGAACAAAGTAGAGCTGTGATTCCTTTTGCATGCTCTGAAGCGTTTGCTTGCTTACCTGCTAGCACCAGTTGTCAGCATACACATGATCTATAGAGTTACATATACTGGACTTTATTCCTGTTTTGTTGTCATTCAGAACAACCTCCAGAATAGTTAAATCTGAGCAAAAACTTAAGTCTTGGTTAAAGGTGTGTGCTCTGCGTGAGAGTTTGTAGGTCGCTTTGGGAAGCAAATCCACTCAACCAAACTGCAAGTCACGCATCTACAGGAAGGACATTGTGGGCATTGTGAGCAGTACTGGGAGCTTGCAGATACTCTGAGGTAATCACCTGGAAATATTCTTGGAGCATAACGGTAATTCTTGTGTTTTTTTCAGAAGGACAGGAGGTTTTGACAGACTGTAATCTGAACAAATCCCAGGAAATGGAAAGTATGGATAATGCGGAAGATATGAAGGAACACAATCAGTCTAATGAAGAAGCAGGAGGTAAAGTGGAGATTGAATTCTGAAAAATAATAGTTATATTGTTTTTTCATTAATCTGATTATGCTATGGGAGTGATTAGAAAGCTTTTTCTGGATCATGGCTCTGGTTTGCCTGCATGTCTGTAAAAGGAATAACGATACCGTTACAGTTTAGAGCGTTTAAACGTGCTCTAGAGGAGGAGCAACTGTTTTCCATCAGGGAACCTCATGTGCATTTTATAAAGGTCACTTTTATAGATCTGTGAAATATGGCTAGCAGGATAAAAAAGCATGTGCATATGGAGAGCTCTTTTAATGTGTGTTGTAGCATGCAAATTCTTAAAAGTAGTTTGCATATGACAGACGCCTGTCAGGACTGCACTTTTTATTGATGTTGTTAAGCTACTCTGGTATCTGAAAAATAACTTGGTAATTTTTTTTCTTTTGAAAGAAACGACAAGTTACCTCAAATTCATAGGACAACTCAGCCCTGTAGAATTTAAAACTGTAGCAGTAATCCTCTAAACTGTGGGTGAACAGAAGGTTGGTCAGTTTACCTTGTTTATTGTTTAATTTGAACAGTAAACCCTTCCTATACAACTCGGAAAGAAGACACAGGTATGAATAAAATACTAAACCAATATGTACTACTGTTGTGTTTAAGAGGTCCTACATAAATGTGTATTTTTGTGTTTCTTTAAAAGCTACCAGGCCCTCTTTACGTAATAGATAAAAGGAGCAGCTCCTGGACTCAGCAATCCTTCAGGCCCCCAGAGCTCAGGATTTGTACGTGTGTAGATGACAGAGATGCAGAGCAAGAGACTCTGAATTTCTTCCTTGATGTAGAAGCTCATAAACTGAAATCACGGCGTTAATAGACATTCCTGCCGGTGAGCTGAGCGTGTTCATTTATGCCAGTTCTCAACCACAAACAGTGAAAAATGCTGCCTGGTAGAGGATGTGGTATATGTACACTGGGGAAAAGGCATGTATTGTTTTATCAGTTTCATGTTGCCTTTCAAGTACTGCATGTCCATGGCAGTACAGGAGTGTCAAGACAAATTATGTCTGTGGCTTTGGTTAGTAGTTTTGAGGTAGCGTATCACATGAATCAAGTAAATCACTAAAGAATTGTCTCTGGTTTGGTTGCCCAAGTAGCCTTAGTTGTTCCCTGGAGCATAAATGGGATTACTTTATTTTGGATTGAAATGGAATGTTCAGAGATTAAATTTTTGCATTACTAAAGATTAAGCTTTTTCTATTTATTAACAAAGTACGAACCAACATAAAACACTGAAGGGAGCACTGCACTAGCAAAAGAGTCCGTGAGGAGGGTGAAATGAATCTCCTGTAGGTCTCTGCAGCACTGGTGTCCAGAACTCTGCTGGTGTCTGGCCTTTCTTGACAGTTGATGGCGAGAGAGCACACAGGTTTTCTGACCAAATTTGGGTGTCTGACTTAGGATGAAATGCCTTGTGTCCCCAGAGTAGCGGCTTCTTAGCAGGACTCCATTTATAGCCAGTGAGAGTAGCTTAGTATAGATGTCTGCGGTGTAGAGTCTGGCTTGGCAGGTGAGTTCTGCTCTGCTTACCCTAAAAAGAGCAGTTGAATGTTTTTATCCACAGAACATGGAAGGCCCGAGCCTTTTCTACGTCCAAGGCATCCGATCTCTCTCAGGGCCCACAGCACATACAGTACCCACAGCCATAGTGCAGCTGTTTGTCCATCCCGCACGCCGTTTCCACGCGCGGTAGCTCGTTGTGCCCGTGCTTCCCCGGCCTCCCTGCCCTTCGCTCCTCCTAGTCGCTGAGCTGTGCAGACAAGAAGCCAGGCCAGGGTTTCTTTCACAAGCCCCTCAATACTGACCAGCCAGGAGGAATTCTCTAGCTTCTCCCCACCCGCCCGTTCCAGGAGCCCTGTCTCCACCACTTGCACGCGCAGCGGCCTGGCATCAAGGCTGTTTCCCGTTCCTTGGCTGTCCTGTGCCCTGCAGCCTCAGTACCATTTCTCAGGCTCTTCTCCAGACATCTGAGTCAGGTACAACTTGAACGCTTGTGAGAGAATGTTTATATACTGCTCTTATATACCACTCATTTCTCATATTGCTGCTGATCCCTTAAAGTCTCTTTACAATTTGTTCTGGAATGCGAATACGGAAAATTTACATCTCAAAGATAATGCTATAAATATCAATAAAACATCATTTCCCTCCGATAGACTCCCTTACCATCACAGCGTTCATTCATTATAGAGTGAGTATGAACCTACTCAGTACCACAGTGGTCTGTTCTTTGATTCTCACTGTAGGAATAAAGACATGATTGCTAGGAGTAAGCTGTTTTAAATGCACAAAAAAGATACCTATGGTATCTCAGTGTAAAATGGCACAAAACAAAATATATATGGTGTTTACTTCATTGCTTCACATACAGTTCTCTACAGTCATTCTGATACCGGAAGCACAACAAATCTTAAATATTTAAGCATGCTGTGCTAGTACTCTAGGCTGTGCAAATATCAGTAGGTGCATTTAAATTTCCTCCTGACAACTTTCTTCCAGTTCAGTTGGTGTCGGATACTAAAATTCAGAAATAATCAGCTTTCATGTCATGCCTACTATATAAATTGCAGGTCAACAGTAGCAGCTACGTTAGTCACTGAGCAGCCCTTGCAGGTCCATAACTATCTGTCTTACTTCTAGATAAGTGAAACCACATTCTGACAGTGCTGCCCTGGTGGGGGTGTTATCGTTTGGGGATCACTAGCCCTGGTAAAAATGAATATACAGTATTCTCCAGAATCACAGAATAAAAATATCGTCAGTGTCGGCGGTGGCTCTTGGGAAATGGATTATGTCCTGCCTACACCCAAAAAGTCTGTCTGTTTAAAATAATAATAAAAAAGCTCTATTTGGCACTTTTCTGGGTGTGATCACTAATACCCTCATTGCATATCAAATGTAAAGAGAAGTAATGAAAAATATTTGTGTGGTTCTCATAAATGTTAATCATGGTATTCGTGATCCACCCCTTCTGTGAGCGAGCCATCCCACTTCAGTAGCTTCACCATTCGTTGCTGATGATAGCCTGCATCACAGAAAGCTCTCCTTTGAATCCTGAACCCCTGCATGATCCATGCCCACAGGGTTTGTTCCATCTGCTGAAGGCCATGGTAAGAACATGGGGCCACTGACTCATAAGGAGAGATCAGGCATTTGATAGCCTGCTTTCCACTGCCTTACTGTGTCTGTACCATGTTTTTCTTCGTACAATTATGTCTGGTTTTTCCACGTTTCGTCAACCATTCATAGTAAGTAATTTTCCAGTTTCTTGGACCATACATTTGTGAATTTTGCGTTATGAATGGCTGACACTCTAAATACATTGTGGGGACTTACTCTGGGGGTTTGAACAGGAGTTGGAGCCTCGTCAAATCTAGAAGTTGTGCAACTAATTTGGTGGAGTCTTTTGTGCTAGGTCTGCAGGAGGTGGTACTGTGATCTTTCAAAAGGCTACAGAAATTTTGTGAAGGCACTAAATAATGCATAGAGCTGAAACGTCCTCATAATTGGTGCTCGTCTGGTCTAAGAAAATCCACTTTTTCAGGAAACAATTCCGTATTTGTATTTCGAGCATGTGCCAACACTCTGGCTGGCTCGTTGTTCATTCTGCCTGTGTCATAACTGACGAAGGTGAGAAGCCACTCCATGAAGTTCAACCCATCCTAGCATACACCCCTTTTAAAAGGGCTTCAGCTAGGATGATTGCTAAGTATAGGGCAAACAATTAGGCAGAAGGCTCTAGTGATATGTTAATTAAAAGCTTGATGGAGAACAAGGGGAAAAAAAAAAGACAGAAAAACCCTTTTTTTGCCTCAAGGGAATGGAAGCTGCATGCTGTGGTGCACACGGGGTATGCTTGCCTGCAACCATAAAAATACGCTGTTCCCATGGTGCTTCCTGTATCTGGTCTGAAAAGAGACAAGCAATGAGACAGACTGGGGAGGAAGCGCTTAATTTCCCTTGTTTCTTTACGTGCCCCCAACACTCTTACCTTTGGTGGCCAAAGTTGAAGCGTCCTTAATTTAAAAATTAAATTAAAAACCCCACGTTCTTTCCTGTGGGAGTCACAGTCAAGCACAAGTGTTTAATTATGTCTTAATTCCCTCATCTGTTGAGGCAGATAACTTTTTGGGTGTTATGAATGTTAGCTAGCTTTCATGGTTGTGAAATAAAAAGAAATAGAAGCCACATTTGTGGTTTATGGATGCTAATTGCTGCTGCATTTAGGTGTGTGAAAGGGGGCGGTTAAAAGGCTGGAGTGAGACAGGAGAGGATGACAAACCCTCGCTCAGGCGCGTACTGAGGTTCCAGTGGTGCTGCTAGCACACGCACTTATCTGCTCGAAAAGGAAGTGCCGTTTTTTATCAGAATATTACATCTCCCAAGCCCAGATCGAGCCCTGCCGCTCATGGGACTCAGGGGTTATCTCACAACATCAGCAGTGCTGTGCTGCAGAAGTTCACTTAACAGGGGATTTCTGTGAGTGTGCAAACCAGGCAGGGAGTCTGCGCTGCTTAACTGTGTCAGGGCTCGGCTCCGGTGGCTGTGCACCAACTGAAAGTTGCCTCTGAGTGTTATCAACAAAAGATCCTCTTGACTTGTTTCAGCTCTGCAGTACTGTACTAGCAGCAGCAGGAATGCTGCCAAGCACGTTCAGTGACATCAACACAGCCACTTGTGTCACCACGGCCCGTAAATGATTGACAGCAGCGTGGACTATCCTGCACAGCGGGTAGCCCAGCGCACCCAGGGCTGATACAGAAACTTGGATGTTCCGATTGCCTTGAAATAATCACAGAAGTGCAGCTTTTCTTATTCTAATTAACTCATTGCAGTCAGCAGAAAATAGGATTTGCTTTTGAGATACCCTGACTATCAGTGTAAGCGATCAGACAAGACAAGCTCTGGAAGGAGAATGGATGCACAGTGTTACTCAAAAGATGATGGACTCCTTGCCATAACTTTTTAAACTGCATTTTTCATCACTTGTCCTACAGCGTATCTTGGATTCATACAAAATAATCCCTTGAAATTAGAGGGGAGAGAAATACTTCTTCCTTTGGCAATGAAATAAAATCTAGTCCAGGGTAGATGCGTTGTGGTGTTTCCTCCCGCAGGAAATAAGTGAAGATGAAGAGAACGGCCCTAGGAACTCAAATCACATGTCATTGCAGAAAATAATCCATTTTTAGAAATATGGGTTGGTGGAAAGGAAATCAGTTAATTAAGATGACTCATGTTTTGCCCCCAAAGTAGGCTGTTCATTTGGCACAAAATGTGTGAGTTTAAGGGGCAGGTTTACTACTGTTTGTGCTGCTGGAAAGGTATCGGAAAGCAGAAACAAATCCGCAAGAGTCAAAACTTTGCTAAAAGGCAGCAAATAGTTCCATGAGCGTTGGAATTGATGAGGCTCGGTTTCCAGTGGGCTTGTGTCTTGCTGTTGGCTGACTTTTCGTTGAACTGTGCAAAGTTTGCGTCGTGTGCTAGATGCCATGTTTTACTTCTGGTACCCCAGGCAGCTTTGCCGTGTTCTCAGCACCGTCTCCCGTCGCACTGCGTTCAGTCCTCTTCCTGCCTTCGTTCCTGCTGCTGCTCTGCAGGAGCTGTCAGGAGCTTTGTTTAGTTCAGAGCTCAATGCTGTATATTCTTCTTGAACAGTCTGTTGCTGCACCTCCCCTGCCAAGTGTGCCAGCCACACTGAGCATTTCTCCTGAGGCAGGAGCACCACCTCCAGGAGTGGGGTGGGGAGGTGCGCGTACTCCCGGGCCGACTGGCAGAGCAGAGGAATTCCCAGACGCCTTCCCCTCTGCCAGACAGGGCTGGATTTGGTCTGCAGGTCTGAACTGGCTAAGGGAGCGCCCAGAGCATCCATACGCTTCTATGGGAGACCAGGCTAAGAGTAAAACATGAGTATTTAATGATAAAAACCTCAGTTTGGAGAGAATGTACTTGCAATCTAAAATTCAACTCTCAGAATCGAGGTGATTTACTCCTGGAAAATTTTTTATAGTTGAATCAAATCAATACACTTAGTTTTGTGAAGGTTATGGTGTTCGAGGATTTTGAGCAGCATCTTAACCAAGCTCCTGTCTTCAGTTTATGGGTGTTAAAATTCCATTGATACTATCGCAGATTTCCCTGTTCTTCATATTATATTCTTTCTTCATATTTTTCTAGTATCAAACACAAGAGTGTATTGCATTGTAAGGAAGACTTTGGGGAGATGAATGAAAAAAGACTAAATGAAACTACACTTTCAACTTCTCACATTTGAAGTTCATTTGAAAAAGCAGTTGACCAGAGATGATCATGTCTGAGTGGTCGTATTAGTAATAGGTCCCTTGATATAACCAAGGAAGGTGATTATCTGAATTTAACATGTGGCCTTTTTCAGTCTGACTGTTAGGTCCAGATGTTCTCTGATTAACTGTCTAATTGAAGTCTGATTTAACGGTTGTGATTGTATCTGGCTTTCTGGACTTTAGGAATGGTAATTTTAGAAATCTTTTCTGAGTGATGTTATCGTAACTGTAACAGAAGGGAAGAACTCGTACACTTTCATCTTTTTATTTTTTAAGAGGGAGGCTTTAAAGATGCTAAGATTGGAAAGGATGATGTTAACAGGTGCCATAAATGAAACAAAAGTCATCTGGGCCAGGCTTTGGCAAATCTGGGCACTGTAGGCCCAGGGATGCGGGTGGCGTCCCTCCGGTCCCCTGTGCTCCTGTGCAACGCTGCGGGTACAGGCAGGTGAGGAAAGCAGCAAGCTATTCACACTTTAAAAGAAAAAAATAAAAATAAAACCCCGTGGTAGTTTTAGCATAGTACTACCATAGCTTTCTAGCCCCTAGACATATTGTCTCAGGTAATAACATTCTGCTTCCCCAAATTCTGTTTGCAGTGTCCATTAAATGCATCATTTTTCATTTCCTTCTCTAAACCGTGGCCCAGTGTTGCTGTGCAGTTGCCCTGTTTAACTCCAGCTTTGGCAGCGCTCAGTTTTGGCTGACGTTTTTCCTTTATCACCATTTCTGTTAATAAAACTTTAACATATTTTGGAAACCTTTTGAATGAAAGTCCTGAAAACCCCGCTAGATTATTATTAGGTGGAAATTGGTAACGGATGGGAAATACCAGGAATGAAATTATAGATTTACACAGGAATATACACCTTGATAAGAAAATCCTTGTATTTGAATAAGATGCTTTAAGAACCAGTTACATACTTCAAGTTTCCTGGCTCACATGAGCTTGGAGATGATGTATGTTGTTTGATTATTTTGGGAGGGGGTGTGTGTGGTGTTGTTGTAATTAATCGTACAACTAGCCAAATTATACTGTGTTTTAATGATAGAAAGACACTGGTATTAATGAAGTAGAAAATACACATCCGAGTGCTTGGAAAATGATGCCTGGTTTGTGGTGGTGTGGTTTTTTTTTTTCTTTCCAATTCTCAGTGCTGCATTTCAATTTGATTTGTTTCTATTTTTGTTTCAAGTCACAATAAAAACAAGGAAACTCATTACCATAGAGCATGCACTCCACAAAGGGGAATTATGAAAGTTTCTCTCCTATTTTTAGAAGTGAAATTTCCACCAGGTGCATACCGCACTGCTTCATTTAGGAATTACCACGCAGGTTTGCTTTATACAGTATCTATGCTTGGTTTTTGTACAGAAATGGAGACTCAACAACGGTACTAAGAAAATACTGGCAGGCACAAAGATAAAATCAAAGCCAATCTGTCCAAGTAATAATTTTTAGTAAGTCAAGAAAGTGAAATGTAGGGGTTTCCAGTGCATTGCAGAAGTACTAAATGCAGTACTTGGGATTTTTAGTGCAGGAGAACGTGCTTTGGCCTGCAGTGACACAAAAAGGGCCCCTTGGCCGCGGGCCGGAGCGGGGCAGGTCCAGCGTGGCCGCACTGCACGAGGGAGCCACGTTTATTGCCACCACGGCTTCGTGCCCGCTGCTGCCACTGCTGTGGAGCTGAGAGCTGGTTGTGCTTCTAGGTGATTGCTTCTGCCTTTGTTGGCAAGCAATGATCTCATAAAAGCATCCCTGCTGTTGTGAGGAAGGGAGCTGGTCACTGGAGTCAGGGGAAGAAACAAAGCCAGGTTGGGCCAAAAAGGCCTGAACTCCTTTCCCTTCCCCAGAACTGATACCTGCCGTGGTGTAGAACACAGACATGGAGAAAAGCTGCCTTATCTCGGACTGGGTTGTCTCTGTTAAAAAAAATAATAATCTCGTGTTGCTGTTGTGTCACTTAACATTTTATCATTCCCCATTACTTACAGTCTCCAGATTTTCAATATACACACATATGTCACGTGTAATTGTTTTCTTCCTGTTATTTAAGGGAAAAAAACCTTAGGTATAGCATTGATTTTTATTTTGTTTTTTCCTCTTTCCCAGTTTATGATTTTAACAGGACGTACTGCAAACCTCTCTTTATTCATTAAGGAATATGGGTGGGTTTTAACTCATGACATATCTTCCCCCACAGCGTGTTAATTCCATTGTAGAGGTGTTTTTCATAAACATGCAGGATTCTGACTTTAATTTGGAAACTCCGCTGACTTTTTCAGTTTCACCTCACACGTCTGTTCTGTTTCAAGCTGGTTTAGGTAAAGGAATCTCGCGTTCTGGGAGGGACCGACTCAAGTATGTGTGCGCTAGGGTTTGGTTTTATACTGCTATTTCTGGGGACAATTTGTGGAGATAACGGTGATGAATCATCAGTTAATACCTGTCAAATCCAGGTAGTCACAAGAATCCTTCAATATGCACACGTATAGACTCCCTTCTTGTTCTTCAGCATCTGAATGCTATTAACAGCTGTCAAAACCTGGTAAACTATTTATATGCTTTCACAATTTGTTTAATTGGATAGTTAGGAAATGGCATACAAGAAAAGCTTTTCTTTTTTCTTTTTTTTTCTTTAGTCTGGCTGAACATCTGTAGCATTAGGGGCTCATTATCTCTGAATTGGCATAGCAAATCAGCAGCATCATTAAAATGCCACATTAAGATGATTAAGTTTCTTTGTTATCCAGTTGACTTTTTGCATGTGCTGAGGATTTCATGATTATGACCCCACTCCTTGTAAAACACTTGAGCAACATCACCCTTTTGTGCCGTTGTCTTTAATAGCTTCTGGTTTTTATTCTTTGTGCTTTTCATAACACTACTGGTAAACTTTGCTTAACAACAGTACAAAACTTATGTTATTTTCTCTATATTTGATGCCCAGGTCTTGGATTAAATATAGTAATTGGGGGGTTTTCCTTCTGAGACTTCCTCCTAGAGAGAACAGCTAAGATAAGACTTCAGCTTGTCCTAATTGTTTGCTGCTGTTGACTTCTTTTTTTATTCATGCATTTTATAGAACATACACAAACACTGTTCATGTGGTGACTCAGTCTGAAGTTGCCACCACAGCTTTATTTTGGATTTTTTCCAGAACCCATTGTTTTTACAGTGTTTCAGGTGAAACAAAAATATTACTCTGGAGTATGTCTTTCATCTTGTAATCATCTCCCCAGGAAATGAAACCATGTGCATCAGCCTTAACGCATCACACTGGTACTTTGTTGTGTAAAATCTACAACAGTTTGTTCTGCAGCGTGTATTACCTTCACGAACTGCCTCAAGAAAAATAGTTACCTGGGTAGGAGACCGTGAATGTTTTTTTCCTCTTACAACCTCTTTACTTTCCTAAGCATAGAAGAGATGATAGCAATTCTTTTTTCAACTGGGGGAACTTTGTTAATGTTGTTAGGGATAATTGTGTTTTTCCTCGGTTAAATTTCCCTTTTCTACTTGAAGTTACAGCCGCCTTCCTCTTGGTTAAGGCAGCCCAGCCTGGAAACTCCCTAATCTCATTAAAATATATGGATATGATTTTTAAGTGACAGATACAGACCTTTCCAGGCAGCTGCCAATCTCCTTATCTCACACTGTGCTCTGTGCATGCCCGTACACAGAGCAAAAGTCAGGGCTGAAAAAGGAATTTAGTTGCTTCAGACCTCTGCAACACTTGGTTAATTTTGGGCTGACTGTACTGAGGTGTCTTTTCCTCTGCCTGCTTTGTACCAAAGCAGTCAGGAAGGCTGAGTAGACTCGAAACAATAACAGGTGTGTTAGGACAGAAAAATTCCAACCCTTCTAACATTTATTTGGTTAAAAAAAATCCTCTTCCCTAGTGGCTTCTGCTGACTGTTGTTCTCAATCATCGGAAGGTGAATTTTGCCGTTGAGGTTCTTCAAGTTCCTACACGCAGACCGGAAAGCGCTCGAGCTTTGGTGGGATGTCACTGGCTGCTGGAGCGGCGGTGGCGTTTCTTGGGGGAGGCAGTGGTGGAAAAGCCTTGATCAGAACTCAGGTGCATCCTTCTCTGTTACTATACGAAAACAGAAGCACTGCAGGCAGGCAGCATGCAATATGGAAAATGCAGAGGTAATGATTTTCCGCAGTGGAACCATAGGATGGCTTGCCCAGTTTGTGCCAGTCAGCAAGTGCTTGCCATGGGGAACTCAAACCAGCGTTCCTGCTACGCTACGTGGACACCAGCATAACTCTGTAGAAGAGTAAAAAGCTGTGAGCCATGAACTTGTGGTTGAGAAGCAGTAGAAAACGGTAGAGAAGTCTTCTCATTTGGAGGTTACAACTAGTCCACCACCGCTAAGCAATTGCACTTGATGCAGACAAAAGGTGGGACGTTAAGTAGAAAGTGGGAATTGAAATTGTTTCTGAAAGTACCAACAAGGTGCAGCTGCAATGTGTACTTCCTTTTACCATGTTGTGCAGGATGTAGCAAATTATTTTGGAACTGCCTCCTTCTGAGAGGGAAAAAAAACCAACCAACCAACCAACCTTTTTTTTTGGAAAAGAGATTCTGTTGAAATCTGCTTTCAGCAACTGGCAATAATTTTTCCTTAGAGGGATGAAAATGGATGCGTGAACTAGTTTTGGAGGAGTCTTGATAGCAGGATCACCCTTGCACCCTCAGACTGAAGTTGGCAGCAGAAGGTCCCTGCAGAGGATGCCCTGTTTCCGTGGAATCCCCGGGGTGTGGAGCAGAGCTGGTGCTGAAGAAGGTGCAGATTAACATGGGCCGTTTGTAGGTGAATCCAGACCTCCCTGTGCCGCCCAGAGCAAACACCCAAACCGGTGTGAGCCCTTCTGGGACCAGGGCAATCAGTCCCAATACCAAACTCTAATAAAAACGTTTAGGATAGGGGCATAAAACCTCACAATATGGGGAAAAAAAGCCATCCTGCTGTGGATATCATCATCCAGGGAGGGCACCAAGAGGAGTCTCGGAGGTTTCCACGCTACTGTGGATTCTTGCATAGGCTGAAGAAATTATCACCCACCTGCTTCTTCCACCCCACTTCAACCCAAAGTAAGATAGATTGGCTGGGCTTAGTGCAGACATTTAGGATACAGGAGTGATTTTATCACCAAAATATAGTTGAAAATTTTGATTTCATGAAAGTATTGGTTGCCAGATCTTTATTTTTGAGTGCTGCTTTTATGTTGCCACCTCATTTTCGCTGTCACCCATTGTTTGTTCTCGGCATTTGATGTGGTTTATTACTCAGAACCAGAGCTAATACATATTCAGCAGTCCATGTTCTGTACTTTGGAGAAAGGACAAGTGATTAAGTGCCATATTTAACTGTCTAACCCTCAGTTTGAGAGAGGAGCAGGTGGCCATGAGAACAATACTTTCAAACAGGAAACTATGTATTTTATCTCTTTGTGCTTTTCTTCACTTGGTAGCTTGAGGCATAGCTCAGGTTTCAGCCATAGCCTAGCTCTTGTCTAGATGGAAAAGTCAGCTTTAAGCAGAACAAAAGCTGCCCTGTCAATTAGTAAGGATTTGAACGCAAGTGCTGGCAATGCTGGAGTTAATAGCGGAAAGGAAATTCAGTGACATAAGTTGGGAATCATCAGCTGTTTATATAGTGTGACCAATTTGCTTATATTTTTACATGGGAGCATTATTGTTAGTAAATGATTAGCTACTTGTTACATTCTCCTCTTGTCATGAAATGGCATTCATTTAAGGCAGTGGCTTTGGTTTTCTCTGGACATGGCGACAGGTCCAGGAACCTCTTCAAGGGCCGTGGGTGCTGATCTTCTTGAGTCTGGGTTCTTTGCCACGCAATATGACTTTGGGCAAATCTTTTAACATTTCTGGGACACATCTATTTATCAGGAGATCTTTACTCTGCCTCTGCTGGTTTTACTCACATAGTAAAGTAACCTTGTGATACAGGCGTCAAGATCATCGGATGCTCCGCACAGATTTGAGATCTTTGGATAAAAATTGCAATTTGCAAGTGAAAATTAGGATTATTGATTAGGTTTAGCTGGTGAGAATCTATACCATGGGAGCACTGGAAGTCTTATACCGGACCAGACGTATTTCTTAGGCATGTTTCAAGCACCAGAGGTTCCATGGGAAGATAGAAGTATCCTTTTTAATCTGTGTCTTTCTGTATTTCCAATTCACAGGAGTAGCCCGTGATGCTAATTTCTGTAGGTTAATTGTGACTTGTGAGAATAAGTATTTTCTTTTGAATCCTGAATAGTACCCTGTAATCGCAGAAGTTTGTACTGTATTATCCTTTTATAATCTGTAGAAGGAAGTTATTCATCAAAGGTAGTTAACAGGCAGGTCAATATTTTTAAAGGTTATCTCACTGTGAGTATCATTAAGTGTACGTGACCCATGAAGATTCATGTCTCGACTGCATTTCTTCATCTTTGGGTGTTTAAGTAAATCTTTTAGAAAGATTGATAATGTAATTTATGTAATTTTTTTGTGAGCTTTTTTCCTAAGATACTTCACTGTGCCTAAGATGAGCATCTTTTCACTTTTGTGCTTTGTTTTACCTGCAGATGATGTGGTTAAAGTGAAAGGTGAATACAGTGAAAGAGAGGAGAGTGCTTTAAATTCAGAGCCTATGGAAAACCCAGAAGAATCTGAAATGCCTTACACCTATCCCAGAGAATATAATGAATATGAAAGCATTAAACTGGAAAGACATTCTGGTTCATATGACAACGTCAGGCCAGCTAGTGGAAAAATGAATTGTGATATCTGTGGATTAGCCTGCATTAGCCTCAATGTCTTGATGGTTCATAAGCGTAGCCACACTGGTAAATATCCCTATATTATTCTTGTAAGAGCTGAATACTGAAAGGATAATAATTTGTAATCTAGACTCCTTATGTTTAAAAAGGATACCAAAATCAGTATTTCCTTGTTCTGTCCTTGATGCCACATGTGATCTCTAGCAAGTTACTCACTTTTCTGTGCCTCACTTTACCCACCTTTCTTCTTATCAGGATTGAATGTTAGTAAAAGCACGTTTGTGAGGCATTTTAAGAATTTTGGATGAAAGGCACTATGTCATTTAAGCGTTTCAGGCACAAAACACAAGTTAGATTGGTTTTGTGCTGCCATTTCCAGTCTGTATGTGTATTTCTCTTTGTGCTGTTCTTTGGCAACGAACCAATGAGCATCTTAGGTTTCGACCTGCAGTAAGATAAGACTTTTTTTTTTTTGTAATAAAAATTGCTAGCTTGTTGGAATCAGCCTCCTCCAGAACACTTAGTTCCATGGAAGAACTGTGCAGTGTTTTCCATAGTCATACATATGTTACAAGAAGCTCTGACACCAGAGCTGCACGTAACTCCCACTGAAGTCAACGGAAGGGCTGTCTGGGTTTCTATAGAAAGAAATTGATCCAGTATCTCATTCTTTCCTCTTCCAAAAAGGAAAGGGTATGAGGATAGCATGATACCCACGTAACCATTAAATGTCCTTTTTTGTATGTCATTTTAAGGTGAACGGCCATTCCAGTGTAATCAGTGCGGAGCTTCCTTTACTCAGAAGGGTAACCTCCTCCGCCACATTAAACTACATACAGGGGAAAAACCTTTTAAATGTCATCTTTGCAGTTATGCCTGCCAGAGGAGGGATGCGCTAACAGGTCACTTAAGGACCCATTCTGGTAAGTGGCTTCAAAGACACTTCATGTGTTTGAGATGTGTGTCACTAGGACACTAGGTGTGGAAGATAGAGTCAGTCAGCAAAGTTTGCTCAGCTCGAGTTCGAAGAGTCGACAAAGAGCAGTGACCACTCGCTCCGCCTGCTGTGCTGATGGAACCAGCCCGGGACCCGGCTCCGCTCTTAACGCAGGAAGAGGGCGCAGGGAAACCCGCCGTCGCAGCGGCGTGCTGCGAGAAACGGCCAACCTCGACACCTGCTTGCACGAAATGAGTGGAGCTATGCCAGCAAGCTCTGAACTTGAGGAGCAGCGCAAAGACACGCTTTGCCCTTGGGATGGCTCTAGGAGCATAATCCAGGACAGCGTGACTCTACTGCCACATAACACCTTGCTGTTGTGTAGTGCCTTTCATCTGAATGTCTTAACATGCTCAACAAATGCCAGTGGGTTTTCTCAAGACCGGTAGGGTGTTGCGTCCATTTTACAGATGGGAGAAATGGAGGCACAGAGCTGAGGTGACTTGACTAACAAACCAGGTATTAATCTTAGTTCCCCCAGTTCTGCAAGAGCCAGGTTGTGCTTACTCTTTGATTTGTGAATATCCTGTGTTATACAGAGGCCTAGAAAGAAAATATTTATTCTAAATGATAGATGTTATCTCTGCACTGCACTTTACAGGAAAAAAAGTTCAACCTCACAAAGAATCAAAGTTAAAAATGAGATTATCTGACATGGATAAATGAGATTCTGATTTAATCAAGACCCAGCACAGTGGTGGTGACTGTCCCCCACCAGCACAGTGCTAAAAACATTGTGCTTCAAACACGTTGTGTGGTTATTGTGACTGAAGTTTTAAGAGCTGGCTTATTAAACAGCGTAAAGAAAATCTCTTCAAGTGAACCAACGTGAATTAAGTGAACAATTGCATTAGCAGTAGGGAGCGTGGTCTTTTTGCAGGGTATGCAATGCAGGGCTAGTTATATTCGTGCTGTACAGGGATGATGATTTGCCCGGGTGTGTTAGAGGATGTCTGCTCACAGAACAGTAATGAGATAATTCAGGAAGTGCTTCCAGTCCTTGTGTGTGAGGCACTGGGAAAGGCTGTGTGGGTGTCTGGAGTTTCAAACAGGTTTGCTTTAGCTTAAATCAATTAGGAACATAATTCACTTTACAATCAATGCCTTTGGAAATTAAATGAACCTCACATATGGTTCTGGTTTGGTTTAAATTCATCAGTTTCATGAAATCCTTGAAAAATGCTGTATAGACAGGACCTAGGGCAGGCAGGCAGGACAGTTGCAGTCCCGGTTTAGCAGCGGTGCAGTTGCTCTTCCCTAGGGAAGTGACACCAAGAGAAGTTGTCAGCTGGAGCTGGGCTCTGGGAGCTGGAGCCCCTGGGAACAGTCTCTCACTGCAGGTCCTCTGCTTTTCTGGGGCTGAGCTCGGGGGGGTGAAGAGCAACTCTGTGTGTCCGGGGGGGCCTCACCCTTGGGTGACCCTGATTTTGTGATGATTACAGTGCTCACAAACTTAACAGAAATTTAAAGCATTCTCCACGAGCTGAATATATGCTGTTAGTAACTATATACATGACTGTCAGGGAGACCGGGTTTTAGCAGTCTCCTGTGGTTATCTCATACCGTGCTCTTCTTTTTCTAGTGGAGAAGCCATACAAATGTGAGTTTTGTGGAAGGAGCTACAAGCAAAGGAGCTCGTTAGAGGAGCACAAGGAGCGGTGCCGTACTTACCTGCAGAATGCTGGCGTGTGCGAGGCTGGTGAGTTTATCACGTTGTAGTGGTTTTGGGTTTTTGCTACACTGCAGTGCTTAAAAAAGGGCATCTGGTAAGCTGTTAATTCACAGCCTGAGAACAGTTTTTACTACAATCATTTTCAGTAACCTAAGGGGCTGTAACATCTTAGAAGAGGGTCTGGTTTAATGCATCCCTCAGGCAACTAGTTAAGGAATGCTTTTATTTTAATCACTTTTTTATTTCACAGTTACTTTGAATAAAACATCTAAAATACCTTGTACACAGCATTTCTGTAGGTGACACTCACAGTAAGCTAAATTATTCCTACATTAATTCTATTATGTGGCTCATGTTATTGGAGGAGTTGCTGCCCGTGGTTGTTGACAACAGTTGTTCACATGTCTCAGTCCATTTGATGCTTCCTTTAGAATAAGAACTGTAGGTCAGAACTGGTTAGAATTTGCAGAATTTTTAGTGGCATGGATCTAGGGCCTGGAAATGGGGTGGTAACCCGACGATCACGGGTAGATCAGCTTAGGAGGTAGTGAGAGGCACGGGACTCCTCTAAGTGTAGAGCTGTCTTTGAAAAAGGCTAAAGGTAAAATATATCAAAACACAGTTTTTTCTTATTTTCCTTTTCACATCTCAGTGCTGCAGTTCTGAAAATACTTTGGTGAAAAATAACTGCCATCATCTTTGAGCCTGCTTCACCCGAATATTTCAAGTCCTAAAATGAACTTGTATGATTTAAATCCCACAATATGCCAGTAAGGCAGGAAAGAATTACTTTTCTCATTCAGTCGGGGAGTGGTTGTGACCTCCCAGAAGATTATTCGACTAATCCGTAGCAGAGCTGAGGCTACAATTTCAGAATTCAGGTTCCTATTCTTTTCCTTTGCAGCCTTAAAAAAACCAAACAAAAACTCTTTAAGGACTCAAGCTTCCTAGTTTTGATTGTGAATTTCAAATCGAATTTTCTTTTCAAGGAGAAGGCTAAACTGAGTTTTCAGAGAAGAAAAGTAAAATGTAAAATTATCGTTAGAGAGATGACAATGTAACCAAGGCCCTTTAACAATAATAAAAAATTATTTGTATTTAGTGATATGATTATCAAGCAGTGATTCTGCAGGCATCATCACAAGCTGGGCCTGAAAACCAGCATGAAGACCTTCGAAATGAGGTGACAACTATGTGGGCACAGAGTCCTCACCCCGCGCAGAGGGAGTAGGTCGGTGTGTCAGGCTTCATGACACAGGCGGGCACAAAAACTGCCATAGAGAAGCAATGATTTAACAGAGTTAGAGTTATCTTTTCAGCAAAAGACATATTTTGTAGAGCATTAGTAAAAGTAAATGGTTATCAGAACATCAGCAAGTTTTGGTTTTCATGAGAACCCATACATATTGTAACTGTGGTTTTATGTTACAGTACGCACTCCCATGATGGCAGTCACTCCAAGATGTCCACCACGTGAAAATGGGAAGCACGATACCTGCTATAGGTTTCTGCTTTTAAATGCTTCTCATGGTTTATATTCATTTCAGCATAGCACCATTTCGGTGATCCACAATCTGCTGTGTAGCACTCGCTGCAGCAGTACAGTATGCCTTAAATTGGTCACAGAGGAAATGTAAATTTCCAGTACGAGGTGATGTGGCTGTACCCTGTGCCTTTAAGACCTTCACACTTTAAAAAATATTGCAGTGTTTTTAGTGGAGTAGTAAGTTTTATGAAAAACAGGAACTCCAGTCTTGCTGAGACGTTTCCATTCAATTCTCTGGTATCAGCACTATGCTAGATGACAAAATCAGAGGGAGGGAAGGCTGGAAGGGACCTCAGGAGGTCATTTAATGCATTTAATTTGTTTTTTTCCCCTAAGTGTAGCATTTTGCACTTGTGTTTAGTGAACATATTGTTTGATTTCTGACCATTTTCCTACATATCCGCATCACTTTGAACTTTGGTACTTTCCTGAAGTCCTTGCAACCTTCTCATACGGAGCCACGTGTGCTCTGCATGCCATCATCCAGTAATTAATTAAAATATTGAAAAGCATCGGGACCCTAGTAAGCATTCTAGTTGCTTTTTAATACGAGGTTTGCATGTTCCAACTGTAGCAGTGTGGAAATATTTCTGACAGAAAGGTTTTATGTAACAATATTGTTAGAGCGTTGCTCAGCCCCTGATAACAATCTCGGGTCACATTGTTCTCATTGCACAAGAACCCACCTCTCTGTTCCACTCTCCATTATTTAGTGACCACATAGAGATGCTACAGGAAGCAATGCCTCCAATTTGAGCTGTGCTTTGGGCTTTAGGGTTTTGTTAAGGATGCCTGCATGTTCTAAAAATTGTACACACATTGACGATGTGACAGAAACCACAGCATGGAAACAATTCGGTGCAGGCTAAATGATCGTGGGTTCGTGCTCTGGGCTGGAGGGAGAGTATCCACGCTCTGTACACCTACAGAACGACCCGATGGCTGGGTGACAGCACTGCTTTAGAGAGGTGGCTCGTCACCCAGCGATTACATGAAAAACATAAGCAGTCATTCATAATAGATAAATCACATTTGCACAAAAACTTTCTTCTGGAAGTGTTTTAGAACCATTAGATCACAACTGAAGTGTGCAGACCGCCGAGGGAGGCAGCAGCACGCGGAAGCACCAGCGACATCGTGGGGGGTGGCCCGGGAAGGCCGTAATCACTCCCTAGTGTCAGCTAAGTGGGAGGTGGCGACCCCAGCTTGAAAGTGGTCAGGACCCTGGAGCTAAACCCCGTCCTGCTGCTGTGTGAAATACCGTGTTAGGAGCTTGGCTGTCCCTGGAATCCCAGAGGCACGTGTAATTCCAGATCAGATAGATCTGAACAGGAGGGAAGAGGCTGATTTATTTGATCTGCAGTTTCTCACAGCATCCTTAGAAGTTTTTGTTGTTTTCTGGCCACGTGGTTGAACCATCAGAAGTATTTAGCCTGCAGGACATTTCAAGGTCACAGGCTGAAGCAGGTTAAGTGCTTTGGAAGTCTAGATTTTCTTTATAATAATTCGCTTTTTCTCAGTGTAACTTTGAGCAAAGCTCTTGACCGTTGCTGTCAGTCCAGCCTGAAATTTATTTTTAGATACATGTTATAGTTAGATAATTAGTTCTTTAAACTAATGTCACCATGTGCAGTGGAATCATCCAGTGGGTAAGGTAATTGAAGAGGAAGACAGGGCGTGATTTTTCGTTCTGTTTGAGAAGTCTTTAGAGAATTTTGAGGGATTAAAAAAAATCTTTCCTAAATACTAAACATGATTCTTGGATTGTTTAATAAAGTGATCCAGAAGAAAGGTGAGTGAGATAATTTTAAGTTAGCTTTTGGGTAGAGAGCGCAGTGTTGTGGGAGAGAACCAGGGGCTCAGTGGGAGCAGACACTCCTTCCCTAAGGCTGTATTGCGAAGACATTGTCAAGGACCTTTTGTGGCCCATAAATAGAGATGATTTTTTTTCTTTAGGAAACAAAATGGCTGTTAGCAAGGAGTAGAAAATCTGAATGTGAAAGAAAAGACCCTCAGCATTAAAATAAAATGGCAGACAGACATCAAGCTGGAAGATTGATACTTACAGCTGTCCCAGAACATATTATGTAGGTCAATAGTTACTGTCTCTTCAGCAATCTCATCTGAGTAAAGACTATTGTTACCTCTGCAGGAAGCTGCTTGTCTGCCCTCTTGACACTAATTTAATAAAGTTCCCTTGGTGGCACATAAATAACATTGACAAGACAAGTAGTCGCTGATGTGCTACGTGGAGCTTGCAGGGTGTTTCTAGGGCTGGCTGAGAGGACTTGCAGAAACTTCATCCTTTGAGTTCTGTCAGAAGATAAAAAGATTCTGAAAATGTGAAATTAAAGCTTTAACAGAACATGAGTGCAGCTCATGAAGTTAAAGACCGAGAAAAAGAGGAACTAGAAGAACAAAATAAGAAAAATGAAAAAGTGATAGGGACCAGGAAGCTGCTCTTATGACATGGATTAATTGTGTTTTCTTTATATTTTTTTTTTATTTACAACATAAATTTTTGAATATACAGCACCGTGTGTATTATTATCTTGTTCAGGGTAGCTGTGGCTTGTTAAAATTTAAATTACTATTATTAATGGCTTGTGCAATGATCCTGTCAAGATTACAAGCTTTCTGTGTTGGGGATGGTTCAAACCTTGAACTGCAGTTACCTGAAGATAATATAAAGAGCTCAGAAAGCATATTCCAGTTTTTGGAACATGACAGTTAAACAGAAGGTTTGAAATTAAAAATCCCATAACATTATTCTCGAGAATTAACTAGAGCTTCTGGCCAAAATCCAAACGGATGATTATGTTCTGCCTACCTAACTTTCCCTTATAGTTTCAACTTAATCTGATGTTTTGTCTCACTTTATGTAAACTGTTACGCAGTGTCTTGGTATTTCATGCTGGAAGCAGGTGCATTTTAGCAGCTGACGAATATATTTATGTAAGTCTCTAAACATACAGAGCAATTTGGAATAAAAATCAGACTAGAAGAGCAGTATGTTCCTGCCTTGAAGGCAGTGTCTGTGCATGCTCTCTGTGGGTTATCGTGTATATCACGGGGTTACAGCCTGATGAGACAGGACTATGGTAGTGCTGAGTTGAGCCCTCTTATCCCATCCGTCCTGAGTCATATTTGTAGCTAGTATTTGTGGCACTGAGGACTTATGAAGCACTTTACATTTTCAAAATGCTGAACAAATAGTTCTGGCTGAGGTTTGGTGAGTCATGGTTTGTGCTGACTGAAACTCATATGGTATCAATAACAGAAATAATAAACAAGTAAGGAGAGACCAACTTTGAAATTTATAGGGCAGTGCTGCACACTAAGCTGTGGGAAGGATGAAACTGCGTTTTTATCACTTGCTGTACTTGAAAAGCTGCAATTTAAGTCCAATACTTAATAAAACTGCATTTAGCAGGACTGAAGTGATACCAAAGTGCTTGTATCATTTTCCTCTGGCATTGCTTCTCGCTTATGCCAATGATGCTCCCCATATCTAGGTGTGCTAGTGCCATGGGACAATAACACAGCAGCCAGGATTCTTTCAGAGTGACATCTGACCTTTTGTATTACCTGGGGAAAGTAAATGACCCTTCCTTTGTCTTCATTCTCCTCTACTTAGATCCCAACTCCTCAAGGCACGGGCGGTCTCTTAAAATGTGTCTAGTTCTCACCACGGTGGTCCCTAACGCTGAAACTCTTAGTGCTACATTTTAATAGAAAAGCACCAGTAGTGACACTTGTTCCTCAGGCGAGAGCGAGCTTTCTGGGGGGAGGGCGCAGCAGTTATGTTCAGTATTAGTCTGGCAGTAGTGATATGAGGTGGCAGTCCTTCGGCTCGGCTGATCCAGCTCAAAAGCCCGTGCAGCCTCCGTGAGGTGAGAGCAAGCAGAGTTTCCGTGAAATGATGGGCACTGGGTAGCACGAGCTCTGGAAAACGGTAAGATCCGTGAAAGGGTGAGTGGCCCAGTCTCAAGGGAGTGACGGCAGGGCATATGTACTTCTAAAATTAGAAAATCTGGAGGTTGTAATGAGCTTTAAAACACCTAGTGGTAATGCTTACAAGTGTGCCAGAGAGAAAATGTTCATAATTAGTTTTAGCTGGAGCACTGAGGAAAAAAAATTAAGTGATAATGACACCTGGAAAAAAATGAGTTAGAGGTGAATATTGAAAGGTTATATTATTTTGATTTTAATGATACACGGGTATATTTCATCCAAGTTTCTTAGTGATTAGTGAAGAAGACATCTAGGTATGACTGATATCTAAAACGTCTGGCAAGAGAACTGAAGGGCTGGTACTGAAGTTTTGAAGCACTGTGTCGGTCTGCAGGTGTCACAGTCTTACTCAGAATAAAAAAGAAAGGCTAACAGAGGTTATACCTCCATCTACATTTTGTAACCAACCCTTCCAGCCAGTTTATTTTACACTTCCTCTTGCTAATGAAGATATTGGTTTGGTATGGTTTATGCTCTCCTTGCACGAGCTCAGGACTGCAAGGTTCGTGTCTGCTTCTGTGCTTGGTTCCACTGACCGCAGCTGGTGCCCAAGACGCAAAGAGCAAGAACGACAGAAAAAGCAAAACAAGTTTACATCAGATCTCCAAACTGTTTCCTCCCAGTTAGTGTGGCAAACTCCGGAGATTAAGCCATTCATCTCTTCCTTTTTTTTTTTTTTTCTTTTTTTTTTTTCCTTTTCACCTACGTGTTGTTGTTTTTTGTTTGTTTTGTTTTTTTTTTCTTTTCACATTTTCCAAACTAGCAAGCGTGGAGGCAAGGCACATCAAGGCAGAGATGGGGAGTGAAAGAGCCCTTGTGCTGGACAGGCTAGCAAGCAACGTGGCAAAGCGAAAAAGCTCAATGCCTCAGAAATTTATTGGTAAGAACAAAAAACCTTTTCATGTGCAACAGTTAAATATGTGCAAGTTGGTAACCTGTAGTACAATGCCTCTGTTTATTTTGAATATCCTTCTCAAGTTTATAATCTAATCTAATACAAGAGAATATAAATAAAGTAACTAATTTTTCTGATGTGTTTTTAGTGATTTGTAGGATTTTGATTAAAATAAAAAGAATACATTCTGTTAGATACTTAAACTGGATGGAAGCTACTGTTGTGCTTTGTGTCTGTGTAGGCAATTTATAAATGCATTTTATGAGCTTCCATGTGTTGTTTTCTGTACCTGTGCCTTTGAAATGTTCTCTGCTAGGTTCTTTACAGGAAAAGAACAGGAAGGCTTAATGCTCTTCAGAGCTGAGTCCTCTTTCTAGTCAGCAGGAGCTGAAGATACTTGCAGGATGCATGTGTGGAATAAGGCCTAAAGACAGAAAAGCGTTGGATTTCTGTTAGTCATCCTGCTGCATTTGAATATGATTTAAAAATATCAAATCCTTTCTTGTGGTAATTTAAGCAACACGATGTTTCCATAGTATTTTCTTTGCATTTAATTTTATATGATCAGAGTTTTGCATGCTGGGGACCTTAAATACTAGTTTGGCAGGTTTTGTGAACGCCTGATCCTCTTGGCTAGTCTTATTTCATTAACTTGCCTTTTAAGAAAATAAAATGCAACTCTTGTGTCCTGAGTAAAGACCTGACTTAGTCAGCAGTTCTATAGTACTAGTACTAGATGCCCTCTTTGTTACATTCTGTGTGCTCATAGAAGGTTCTGAGTGCTTATTTTCCTTCATCTGAACTTTACCTTCAGAACAGGGGCCTGTGTGGTGGCTGAGGTTCACCCACGGGGCTGGGGAGGGGAGAGGCGTGGGGCTGGCAGCGCAGGCAGGGACCAGCTGCTGCCAGGCAGACCTGCCTGCAGAGGGATGCTCCGAGGACCTGGCCTGGCCCCCCAGGGCTGAGCTCCAGACCTGGGTAACCGTATGCTGCTAAACCCAGAGAGGCATAAAAGCAACTTAATTCTGGAAGGTAACGGAGCTCTTACTGGCTTTGGTGGGTAGCACTGGACTTTCGTCTGTGAAAACTGATAACTTTTATTTAGACATCTAGTATGGCTTTCAAAAGGTCACCTTTTTCTACAGGAATGAAGTAACGCCAGCACGCTCCATCTGAGTGTCTTTGGGTACTTAATACTGAAACTGTTGACTGTGTGACTTAGCCCTTACATGTCACGCTGTGATTCAAACAGTAATACTAATGCAAATGTGTTTGAAAATCTTTAGCTTCCTTTTTTTTTAGCACTGAGATCAGCCTCACCCTGTGTTGTTTTACGATTGCTACCAGTTCAGTCTTTATGTATTTTATTAAACACGTCTGCAGCAGGACACGACCACTCCCTATAGGCTTAAAGTTACGTACTAGTGCTTTTTGGTTTGTTTTCCCAGCGTACTTGTTAGGGTGTGGAACAGATCCTTTTCTGATTTGTGACTGTGCCCAGTAACAGGGTCTGCAGATGGCATGAACTGGTAACTGCGTCACGCAGGGGTTTCTGTGGAGAAGTTGGAGGACTCAGGGCAGTTCACCTACATGAACAAAATAACCCATTTCTGAAACTTTCTGTTTTTCTAGAACCTGTGTAATTGTCATGTTCTTGTTAAGTAATGTGTGAAAAAATTACTCACTTGGTCCCTTTTATCCCTGGGAAGTATGTGTGCAAGTGCAGTCTGTCTGACCTTGATTTGACTTTTGTGACTTTCTGAACTGTGTGTGTAGGAGTGCAAATCTGCCAGGACAGCTTTGTGATTTCTTGGGAAACAGCGCTCTCGGAACGGGTGCTGATTTTTCATTTTGTCAGGAAGAAGGGATAGAGATGTGTACTAACAAGGCATCTTTGTTTGGCTCATTTCTGTGAATGAAGTCTATTGATCAGAAAAAAAACCCCTTTATTATTATTTGAGGGCTCTGCAGAGATTCGTACAAGCACCAGGAGTCTTGCCTGCTTTATTTTTTCACGTTTTCCTCTTCAGTAGCTACCTCGTGTGCACAAGGATAAGTCTCAAATAAGGACACAGATCAGCAGACCGTATACTTGACGTTTAACCTCTGCGCTAGGCCCCACTTCAAAGGCTTCTGCTGCAAAGATTTTGTCCTCAGCTTTTCCTTTAGTTGTGAGAGAACAAGGATTTGAAGGGAAGTTTATGATTCTGTGTTTCCTATTTTGCTGCGGATTTCTATTTTGCATGTATATGGACCAGAACTACAAACCTTGGCTTTCTATACTTCCTGCTTGAATTAATAAACAGGTATTTTTTAAATAACAAATTAAAATAGCCCAGCAGAATAGCTACCTGTGCTGGTGGTACTTCACTGCTGTGTAGAACCCTCATGGGGCCGCACCTTCAAGTTGACAAAAGTCGAAGTAACCAGTGCAGTCAGTGCATTCCCGCCACCTTACACCAGCTGAGTATCTTGGCCCACAGACTTCTATTTCTTCCTTTTTAAAAACAAGTTCTCCCTGAGACCGGGAGTAAAAATATATTTCTCGTAGTGGTAAAAGTGCTAGTGCCGTTCTGACACAGCGACCAACACCATCATCCCCCAGCGCGCGGAGGCTAACGAGAACCCGCCTGCTCTGGTTAGCACGGCGGCAGGAAGCGGGGTCACTCCCCGTTCCTCGTGTCCACACCTCATCGGGCTGCCAAAATCTACGTCCATTTTACAGTGTGTGAAGCATCACTGAGCAGCACATGAGTATGTGTCATATGCTCTGGCTCGTGTGTGAATTTTGAAGGGGAAAGCTTTTGCATTGCGCGGAGACAAACACAGAAGAGAGGAGAGATGTTCTGCTAACCAGTGGCTGCTTTGTAAAGGAACGCTAGAGAACCTTTAAATTTAATTTTTAATGTGGAGTTTTTCAATAACTTTGCCTGGTGCAGGTAGCAGCTTAACTCAGAATAATCCAGTACATCGTCCTGCCGGCTACAGAGATAAAACATCAGCTGCTTCTGGCACAGTCCATCTTCCTCATCTAGACTCCTTTCCCTTTTTCTAAATCACTGACACCAGCTTTCTCCTGACTGACTGCTGTCCTCGCGGAGCGAAGCACCGGTCTGGTGCTTTGTCTCTCTCTGTGGAAAGGTTTGCTGGATTTGTCTGAGAGGAAACAAAACAAACACCAAGAGTGCTCCCCTCATCCGCGTGATTGCGATCTGGTGCCGTAGCTTGACGCTCTGGAGAGACAATTAGTGCTTTCTGGGGCACGTCCATGCAGATGCAGCCTACCGAAACGTAGGCTCCTCACTGAGGTACCGAAATCAGACGTGCGCTTGCCTCGGGGTGTCTGCTGAGGCAGTGGGGGGACAGAGAGGGAGGAGCCATCCTTCCTGGAATGCCTTTTCCTCCCAAAGCATCTTAGAAATGTCGTGCTCTGGTTTGCAGCCAGAGTTCTTGCCCTCTCGTATGAGTCTGCATCTGATGTGCCGCGGCCTTTTAAAAGTGTCCGGCAACGTGACACGTTCACGTGTGTCAGGAGAGCATTTGGGTATTTGCGTTTCAGCTGCTGTAACTGGTGATGGGAGGGAGACAGACGGGGCTCTTGTGGGGACTTTAAACAGCCACCAGGGCAGTGGAATAACAGACCACTGTGAGAGCCTCAGCGATCACACGGTGTGTTTTTTGCATCTTACCTTATGACAGTGAATCCTAACCCAAAATTTATAGGGAGTCCGGTCTATTTTTGCTTTTGTTGCCTTTTTTTTTTTTTTTTTTTTTTTTTTTAGCATTTCAAATTTGTTCACATCTTTCGCTTGCCTGGAGCTGGTTTTATGAGTCATGCGAATGGGCTGTATCGTTTTGTTTCCTTCTGTGTGAAGTTGGATAGTAAGTTTTGTTGAGGGTTGGAAGCAGTTACACTCTTGTGGTTCACTAACCTTTTTGAGTGTTTTATAAAAGAAACGTGAGCTCCTGGTTTTCTGCCTCTGCAGTGAAACCTAATGAGTTTCATATACATTGAGTCACGGTGTTGACAGGTGACTGATAAACATCTGCACTATTCGAGTTACTGTAACTAAAAGATTAGTGGATCTGATGTTTGCAAGTCACTTGCATGTGAAACATTTGGTCTGGTCCATTTTTTTAAAAGCTATGAACAATTTTATGTTTTATGTAACCACAGAATTCAGTTGCTTATTTCTAGACATTCACCAAAAAAGGGGCTTTAGTCTTTTTGGGGTGCAGTTTTATTTTCTTGCTGCACCTGGCATAGAGAAAACGAGTTGCAGTGTGCTGCCCAGCCCACCCTCCCTCGCCTTAGTCCTTGCTAGAAGAGGCGTGGGCAGAATTTGAGGTACCTGCTCTCTCCTCCCGTTCTGTCCAGCCGAGAGCTTTCAAAGCCCTAGAGCACACCCAGAGAGGGACCCGTTTCACTCCTCCTTCACTAGCCCCGTATCAAGGGACCCTCGGTGCGTTGTTCTATACGTAGAGACAGAGCTGCTGGTGTTAGATTATCTGAAACCTGTGTAGGGTTCAGAGAAACCAGGCGTGGTGCAGAGGAGGCTGTAGCTGTCAGAGCTCCGTGGGGAAAATTGACTTCCATGTCCAAGGACACATAAAAGAAGACTCTGTCAGATGGGTAACAGTAATGAAAAGTGCATCAAATCTCAGCTGACACTTGTCTTCACTTTTTCTGTTAGAGAGGGCTGCACTTCTCAGGGGGCAAGTCCAGAACGAAAGGTTGCATTCTTAGTACTGAAAATGGAGTATTTGGTTCACTATCCATTCAGTCATTTACAAGTATTTTCATTAGTGATTATTTACCTTTTTCTAGAAAAAAGTTGAGAGAAGTTACCTCTGGATAATATTCTTCCCCTTAAATTCCAGAATAATTTAAAAAATTTAATAATGATTTGTCCAGTAAGTATCCTCTCCACCTCCTCTATTTTGCTTCTAAGCCCAAACTTTAAAAAAATAACAAAACTCAACCCCCCCACCCCACCCAGAAGCTACTTGTGTATCTGAAGAGCCACTTTTTGCAGAGAACATTTCAGGCCTCTCTACTTTCCAGAGACTGCTGCCATTTAGAAAAGGCATCGTGGAGTTGCAATACTTCTTTACCCACCCAGGTGATTTAATACCTCTCCTCTCTTGCAGGTGAGAAACGACATAGTTTTGATGTTAATTATAATTCCGGTTTCATGTACGAAAAGGAAAGCGAGCTAATGCAGGGACGCATGATGGACCAGGCCATCAACAACGCCATCACCTACCTCGGGGCTGAAGCCCTGCGCCCTCTCGTGCAGACGCCGCCAGCCCCCACCTCCGAGATGGTCCCCGTCATCAGCAGCCTGTACCCCATAGCCCTGACCCGCGCCGACGTGCCCAACGGCACCGCGCAGGACGCCGAGAAGAGCCATGCCCACCTCAGGGACAAAAGCCTCTCCTCCGACAGAGGCCTTTCCCCAAACAACAGCGGCCAAGACTCCACAGACACTGACAGCAACCACGAGGAGCGGCAGAATCCCACCTTCCACCAGAGCCAGATGATCCCCGCTCAGGCCCGCAACGGCCTCCCGTCCCTGAAGGATTTCCCAAGGCCGTACGACATCATCAAGCCACCCGCCATATGCCCACGCGATGCCTTTAAGGTCATCAACAAGGAAGGGGAAGCCATCGGGGTCTATCGCTGCGACCACTGCCGCGTCCTCTTTTTGGATTACGTGATGTTCACCATCCACATGGGCTGCCACGGGTTCCGCGATCCCTTCGAGTGCAACGTCTGCGGGTACAGAAGCCACGACCGATACGAATTTTCCTCGCACATAGCACGAGGAGAGCACAGAGTAGTGCTCAAATAACAGGACTGGTTTGCCAAGGTCAAGGGCTTTGTTTTAGATCGGAGGGGAGGCTCGTTTGGTTGGTTTTTTTAATTAGCATAAAGAAATTTCTTGAATATTTTTCTACGCCAGTTTTTAAATGAGTGTCACAGAGAGGTGACACCTTTTTACATTTTTTTATACAAATAATTCAGTGTTCTGTAGCATCTGTGCCTAGCTGCTGTGGTGAGTGGTGAGTGGTACTGTATAAAATCCCAGGAGCAGATTTTTATACAAACTTTATTTTTGTGAAAATTAAGAGCCATTTAAGAGGTTTTTATTTTTTAACGTGCATTTGGTTTTATAATGTATGCTTTAACTCAACGCAAAAGGTTTGATGCCCTGCTGCCTGTTTCCCTGCTCGATCAGATGTCGAGCCAAAAGTGTATAGGAGAGGCTTTTTCTTGCTGTTCCAGTCCTGATGGTCTTCAAACGGCGAATCGCCGAAACGGGGAGAACGCGCCTCTGGGAGGGATTATTAATTCCTCTTTAGAGGTTTTCCCCCCAAGCCTTAAAGAGCGTGTGGCCCCACCACGCTTTCATTTTTCTTAGCCCTCTGTTCACTTTCTTTAAAGTGACTCCCACGTGCCTCTTATTCAGTAATAGCAAAATAAGAAATGAGACCTATTTTGGGGTTGGGGTTTTTTAGCAATAGGCATTTTTGGGATACCCGGTGAGGTCATGGGTTGGCTCATCCGTGCAGTCTGGGGGAAATCCTGATTTTCACTGCTGGAAAGTCCTCCTCTCTGATGGAGGCCACCAACGAGGACGAAACCGCACGGGGCGTTGTGCCCCTGCTCGGCTCCAGCAGCAGAACGCGCGGCCGCCCCGGCAGGTCGGTGGCCAGCCCCGGTGGGTTGGTAGCCAGCCCCGGCGTGCGGCGTCCCCGCGGACGGTGAAGGCGTGGGGCCGGGAGTCACCCGGGCCTGGCAGCCGACACCGTGAGAATCTGCATACACGAATGTGTGGGAGCTGACAGCAAAATCACGCCGTGTCTGGTTTTACGTGGGGATATCCCTCAGAGTGAGATGTGCTGTTTTGCAAAATGACTATTTACAATTACTTTGAAGCTGGTTTTTAAAATAGTTCTTTTAATCTAATCATTGCTCTGCAGCTGTATTGTTAGTCACTGTGCTGAAGATATGAATTTGATAACAGTTCTGCTGAGTGGATGTTTATTCTTTGCAAAGTATTTTTGTATAATGTAGAGTTAGGTGTGTTCTGATGGACTTTTTGCATCCCTTGTATGGTTTGATATCTACGTTGCCTTTGTACTTTTCCAGCGTGGCCGTGCCAGTACCGGTGGTGATCCATCTGCTTCCGCCAGGGGAGGTTGTGGGGCACAGAGACCCGGGTGGAGTGTTGAGGGTCAAGAAATACTGGATTTTATTCCTCCCTCTGACCTGGGCTCACTCTTTTGGCTCAAATACTTTCTCCCTCCTTGAATTTTAAGAAAAAAAGAAAATTAAATTCACTTTTCCCAATAAGGGTGCGTCTGAAGAAGGATAAATGAGTCTGCAGGGTGCTTGAGTATCCAAAGTGCTGTGGAAATGCCAGGTCCTAGACCCTGCTTGTCGCTGGGGGTAAGGAGAGCCCCTGAGCCACTTGGTGTGACGTTACGTGCGTGGTTTGAAACCAGCTTTAGGCTCTTTTCCAATAACCGGTTTCCCATCGTGAGGCACATACGGTGGGCGGGTGGATGTTGGTTCTTCCCCGATGAACACCCGTGTCTGCGGCTCCACCCCATCGGCTGCTCGGCCGGGACTCGGGGAGGCTTCGGCCGATTCCCCGCGTCGCTCCTCCGGTGACTCCAGCTCTCCCGCTGTGTTCTGCTGGGGGCAGCGACGGAGCCACGCGCCCGGTGAAAACGCTCCTCACGGTTCAAGAGAAATGAAGACGATGACGCGCGGTAAAACGCAACTTGTCATTTGCACAGGAAACTCCTCGTGTTGCCGAATGTGTGTCACGCAGCACCGCCGGTTTCTCTCTCACGCCGCTACCGAATCCTTGAAAACACTCTTCAGATCCTCCTCCCACTCCTCCCGTCCTGCCAGGCCGGGCTCCAGCCACCCCCCTGCTTCCCGCATAAGGGGGACGATGAACCGCGGCGTGAGCAGCGCTGCCAGGTTTTGGAAGGGAAGGAGGGAGGTTTTCACACCCCGTTTTCCCACCATTTCAAGATAGGCTGAAGCAAAAGAAGTTCCCTGTGCTGTCTGGAGTTGATGAGCGTAACCTCGTTAGGGCCCTGCTGTTGAGCAATCACGTGCTGTGGAATTTCAATCCAGTCATTTATTAAAATATATATCGATTTTTATGAATATTTGCTGTGTGGTGCTCGCCGAGTGTGTGCCTGCGTCTCCTTCCACCGGGGCCTCGGCCGCATCCCGGGAGCGGGGCTGGAGCCCCGTGCCAGGATCAGGCCCCTCGGTGCAGGCGGGCACGTGCCTCCCCTCATCTCAGGGTCCCCGTCCCGCGGCGCTGCCCCGAGCACCCTCCCCGTGGGCCGGGCCAGAGGCCCCTCGGGCCGTGCACCAAAGGGCTGCGCTCGGTGGCGGGCAGGTCTCTGAGCTCAGCGGAGCTTTGCAGATCACCTCGTCTGGGAAAATGGAGGCGAAAAAACCGCTGGTATTTGTTGTGAGCCTGATCCGTTCTGCTCCTGGTTTGGTTATTGTGGTACGAAACAAATTTCTGTTCGGACCGTTCCCTCTGAACGCTCCAGCCAGCTGTTTGTCTGTCTCGCTTGGTTTCTTTATTTACTGCTGAATTACACCCAAACGGCGGGCGGCACAGAGGCGGCTCAGGAAACTGGCTTTTAGCACTACGAAACGAGCCTCTTGTGCTTGACAGTTTACTGAATTTTTAAATTTCAATAAACTCCCCTGCACACAATCAGCTGACGGGACCCCACGTGCTGCGTGGCTCTCCCCGGCCCCAGCTCGTTCCTTCTCGAAAGCAGAACACCGGGAGCTGGAAGTCGACCGGCGAACGTGGGCCGGCGGGTGGGAGCGAGCTGCGGGGAGCGGGCCCTGAGCACGGGGAACAGGGCCTGGCACCTCTGGGCTCTGTAAATCACCACGATGGGATGAAACCTGTGGCCAGCCCGTAGCTGCGGTGCTTCCCCCCGCGCCGAGCGGGTGGCGACGGCCGCAGGCAGAACACCGAGTCGTTGCTCGGTGGAGTGCTGATACACCCCGAGATCAAACAACCGTGCAGTCTGCTCCTCTGGCTGCTGAAAAACGGTGGCGGTCTTCAGTTTTGGTTAATAGCTGGCCGGTACGGTCCAAGGAAACGAGCCCTTCTCTGACCTGGGGGTGCCGCCGGCGTTCCTTGTCCCCCAGCGAGCTCGGGACACGCGTCCCCGGGAGGGGAACGGCCCGACTTTGGCAGAGCAGAAGCGGTTCCCACGGGATGTCCCCGCCGCTCCCAGCCTTGGGACTCGCTCCCCCACGACACGCTGTGTCACGAAGCGCCGTCCTCCTCGCCCTGGGGTTACCGAGCCCAGTCAGAGCGAAACTGGGCCCCGGGTAGAAGCGCGGAGGAGCCCTGGCGCTGGCGGTGGCCTCGGCCGGGCGCTGAGCCGCGGCGCTGGCAAAGGCTCGCGGTTGGGTTTTGCTCCCAGGGGTCTGCAGGCGATGCCGGGTGCTCCGAGTGCCGCTGCCATCTCGCCACCTTCCTCGCGGTCGGTGAGGATGGGGACGGTGGCAGGCGGGGAGGGGGGTGGCGGAAGGGGCGCGCACCCCGCGAATTCCCCCAAGCGCAGCCACGCTCCGGCCGCTTCTCCCGGCAAGTGGCCAGCGCCGGTGTCCCCTGTAACCTGCACGGGGACGGGGCTGCTCCCCCCTGCAGAAGCAGCGGGTGAAGGCGACGCTCAGCCCCACGTGCCCAGACCCGCGGGTGCAAGGGGGGGGCTCAGGGTTTCCGTGGGGTGACGGCGGCTGCGCCCACCGTGCTGGAGCACTTCAGTCAGATGGAAACATCCCGGCAGGCGGGAGGGCAGCGGCTCACACCACCAGCCCTGTTCTAGCAGGTTGACGTTGTTCACACTTATTTCATACTCTCCTGACACCTTCTACCACAAGAAGCTGGACACGCTTAAAACAAAAAAAAAAAAAAAAAAAAAGAAGAAAGAGGATCCTTTTTTTCTTTTACCTTCACTTCCTTCTACCCTGGGTGAAACGCAAGCGCCAAGAGCTGTTTTCCCCTCGCCGTGACGCTGCCAGGTGACTCTGAAGGAGCGGGGGAAGCTGCCAGCGCTCGCAGCCCCAGCCCGGACGAGGGGGCTCAGGGGCCAGCAGACCCCCCAGCGCATCCCCAGCCCGGCTTTCCCCTGACTAAGAGCTGCTAAAACACCCCTCGGCCCTCTTCTGCCTGGAACCAACCCCCCTTTAAAGCACCAGGCTTCTACAAACGTTGGGTTGGTGTTATGACAGAGAGATCCTTATCTGCTGATATGCTGTAATTGTGATAGAGCAGAGAGGAACTCGTTTCCCCCGTCGTGTTGAAACACGCTTTGTAACGCACGAAAAATCCTATCAAACTCTGCCGGGCGCTGAACTGCATCCTCTGAGCATCCCGGCCGGCTCCTGCTCCCCTCGGGGAGCGGCCCAGCGCCCCAAAAGCAGCAGTGCCGGGAGGGGAGAGCGGGTGGGGGAGGACTGAGTCACCGCTGCCACCTCCTCCCTGTCCCGATTCTCCGGCCTTTCACTGAGTCACGCTCCTCCGCGCCGTCCCGCCAAGGACCCGCCGGCGTTTCGCCACCCTCCGCGTGGGCCGGGCGGCTCTGCCGGGCTCCCGCTGCCCCAAAATCTGAGGGGAGAAGGCGGGAAGGGTGGGGGAGGCACCTCTGCACTTCTCTTGGGGTTGGGGTCTCGCAAGCGGCCCCCAAATGGAGCCACGTGCCCAACGCTGGCGCTGCCGAGGGGGGGCTCGGCAGCCGCGGGGCCGCTGTGGGACACAGACAAAGCAGGAACGGGGTCACGGTTGTCACCGGGGCACCACGGCGGGGGCAGCGGGTTCATGTCACGCCTGCTGCCCCCCTCGCGTCGCCGGGAGGGAAGCGAAGCCCCCGGGGAGCCGCGCGCTCCCGGGCCATTCCCTCCGGCGGGGTTATATCTGGCACCGCATTTGCATCGCGGCAAGCCGGCGCACCTGGGCAGCCACCGAAATCCTCGGGGGAGCGGCTGACAATTGTCACACGCGGCCTCGCCGGGGAAAGGAAAGTCCCGACAGACTAATATTTTTTTTTTAGAAGAACCTGCTTCCCACCCCAGTGGCTTCAGCCCCCACCACCCTGGGCAGAGCCTCCACCCCGGCGGGGCTGCAGCGAAGGGTGGGATGGGGATGATGCTCCTGGGCTCTGCCGTGGTGCTCCAGGAGCAGGGAGGATGCTCCTGGGCTGGAGGCGATGCTCCGCAGCCATAAGCACGGCCCAGGTGACCCCCACCGGTGGATGACCCCCCCACACCCCCATCAGCACAGGCCACAACAGCTCCTTGTTTCCCCCTCACTTTGCCCGGGACCCCCTTCCCACCACAGGTGAGATGGGCTGATTCCACCGCAGCGGTGCTGCCCTGGACGCCCGCTGCCCCCCCGCTCTGCAGTGAGTGTTGGGGACGATCCTGCCCCCCCCCTTCGCTTCCCCAGCAGCAGCCCCACTGCTGCTTCCCTGGGGACTGGGGGACACCGTGGGGCTGGGTGTGTCTGGGGGGTCCTATCCGCCCTTGGCCCCCTTTCCCACGGCTTTAGCTCTGTGCTGGGGGGCTGAACCGCAGCTGGGGCCCCCCCCCTCCTTGTTGCTCCCCAGGGCTGGGTGCAGCCCCCCCCCGTCCCTGCCCCCCAGAGCGGAGAAAGTTAGTCAAATCTGCAAAAACCACAGCGGGGGGGGTGGGGGGGTGGAGGCTGCATCTCCACCGCTGCTTTGATGTCACCCCCTGCACGTCCCGCAGGTGCTGCGCCGTTGCCATAGCCCCGCTGCCGCGGCCCCCACCGCCGCTTTGCCATTAACTTGTGCAAAAAGCGGGGGATAATGCAAAAATATTTCCTCTGCCACCCACCCCCATCCTGTCCCCAAGGTGCCTGGAGCCGGCCAGGCCCGGGGAGGCCACGTGCGTGACACGGGCTGGTGCACCGTGCTGCCGCGGCCATCCAGCCCCTCGCACGTGGGGCTGGGGGTTGTGGCAGGGTTTTGTGGGGGGGACACCCCACATCCACGCCACACGGGTGTCCCTGCACCCTCCGTCCTGGGCACCGGCGAGGCCGCGGGGCGTCCCCAGCTCCGGTGCAGCCACACCGGGAAGCGCGGTGGGAGCCAGGAAGGTTTCTGAGAAACGGCCCCGCGACGTTGATTCATGTCGGGCCTCCCTGCGGTTTCCCCCCTGCTCTCACCTCCCGGGCGCAGTCACGCCAGGCACCCACACACCAGCACCCTGCGCCCAGCCGGGGGGGCGGCACAGGCTGGAATCCCCCCACCATCACCCCCTCTCCCCGAGCTGGCAGGGACCACCCCAAGGGGCAGCACAGGGTGCTGGGGTCCCCCTGACACGCCTGCTCCTGGGGCCTGGCCTGCACCCATCCTGCACCCACCATGCACGCTGCACCCTGCACCCAGCAGCCCTGCACCCTGCACCCAGCTGTCACCACACCCACCCTGCACCCCCCACGCACCCTCTGAACACACCCTTTGCACCCTGCTCCTGTCCCTACACCCCCTCCTGCACCCAGAGCTGCAGCCGAGCCACCAGCCCCGTGCCCTGCAGTCCCCCCCGTACTCCCCCAGTGCCACAGAGCTCAGTGCTGGAGGGGGGGGGGGACACGGTTCCATCGTGCGGGACCCCCCCGCAATGGGACATTGCCCACCCTGCAGTGGTGGCTGGGGGGGAGGACGCAGCCAGGGCCCTGGGGTGCCACATGCCTGTGGGTGCAGGGGGCCAGGGGGGTGCTGGGTGCCCCCAGGGAGCGGGAGGCAGGCGGGGGGGCAGCTGCCAGCCCTTCCCAGCCCCGTCACGGCTGCTGCACTCTCGGAGGAAGCCGCTCGGCTTTTTCACCCGGCGCTGGTTAAAAATACCACTCCCGATTTTAATACGGCGGCGGCGGGTGCTATTTTGGGCCGGGAGCAGGAAGCGAAACCCTACGTGGGTCCCAGCCCCGCTTGCCCCCCACCTCCGAGCTGCCCCCCAGGCTGCCGAGGGCCGTGGGGGCTACTTGAAGCCCAGCAGCCGGGCGCCCTCCTTCACCTTCTGGGCCTTCCAGCGGAGCAGGCGGATGGCGCGGAGGCTGAGCCGCAGCACCGCGTCGTACTTGAACACCAGCTTGTAGAACGCGTCGGTCATGAGGGCGCCGCTGGGGTCGGCGTGTTTCAGCGCGGCCATCGGCGTGTACGCCGCGTTGGTCTGGTGCCGGAAGGGCGGCCGGGCCGCCTCGATCACCCGCAGCGTGTGCTGCGCGTGGGGACGTTACTGTCCCCTTCCTGTCCCATCCCCTCCTCAGCCCCATCCCGCCTCCATCCCCATTCCCATCCCATCCCATCCCCATCCCCATCCCCTTTCCATCCTATCTGCATCCCATCCCCATCACTAATCCCCTTCCCGCTCCATCCCATCCCATCCCATCCTGTCCCCATTCCCCTTCCCATTCCATCCCCTTTCCATCCCCATCCCATCCCATCCCATCCCAATTCCCATTCCCATTCCATCTGCTTTCCATGCCCATCCCATTCCATCCCAATTCCCATCACCAATCCCATTCCCACTCCATCCCATCCCATCCCATCCCCATTCCATCCCCATCCCATCCCATTCCCATTCCCATCCCATCCTATCCCAATTCCCATTCCCATTCCATCTCCTTCCCATCCCATCCCCATCCCCTTTCCATCCTATCTGCATCCCATCCCCATCACCAACCCCATTCCCATCCCATTCCCATTTCCATTCCCATTCCCATTCTGATTCATCCCAACTCCTTCCCATTCCCATTCTATCCCCATCCCATCCTATCCCTATCTCCATCCAATCCTACCCCACCCCATCCCCATCCCCGTTCCCAGCCAGGCTCAGCCCCATCAGGATGGGGCTCGGGGGGGAGCGGTTGTTGGGGCAGGACCCCCACCCCGCTGCCAGCCTGGGGTCGCTGCCCCTCGTTAGGGCTAATTGAGGTTCCTCTGGACAGCCCAGCCCAGCCAGGGGCTGCCAGGCTGGGGGGTGGGAAAAGGGGCCACCCCCCACCCCGTCACCTCCGCGATGTCCTCGGGGCTCTGGCCCAGGCTGGTGAAGACGTCCTTGGAGTTCCTCAGGTAGAGGTTGGTGAAGATGTCGGCCGTCTCGGGGTCTGTCCGTGAGTAGTCGGCGCGTTCGGCTTCCTCATACAGCTTCACCTCGAACTCCGTCGTCACCGGCCCCGGCTCCACCAGGCTGATCCTGCCCGGAAATGGGGCGCTGGGGACCCCGGTGCCCCCTGACCCCCTCCAGCCCCGGGGGGGGCCGCGCGGGCTGCCAGCCCCCGGCACTCACGCCACGTTGAAGCGCAGCGCCTGCACCACCAGGCTCTCGCAAAAACCCTCCACCGCGAACTTGGAGGCCGCGTAGATGTCGTTGAAGACGATGCCTGGATGAGCGGGGGGGTCCTGGTCAGGGCTGGGGTGGGGGGGCGCTGATCCCACTGGGGTGCCCTGTCCCCCCCCCTACCCTGCAGGCCCATGATGCTGCTGATGACCACGATGTGGCCCCCGCGGCGCCGTTTCATGTCGGGCAGCACCTCCTTGACCAGGCGGACGAGGCCGAAGAAGTTGGTGTCCATGAGGCTCTGCATGGCCGCCAGGCTCTGGCACTCCAGGGGACCCGCCATCCCCACCCCGGCGTTGCTGACTGTGGGTGCGGGGTGTCAGTGGGGTGTCCCCCTGCACGGGGGGGCTCCCACTGCCCATGCACGAGGGTCCCCGGTGCTCAGGGGGTCCCCAGTATGGGATGTCCTGGGTGGGGATGGTCCCTGGCACATGGGGGGTCCCCAGCATGGAGAGACCCCAGTGCTCAGAGGGTCCCTGGTGCAGGGGGTCCCCAGCATGGAGGGTCCCCAGTGCTCAGGGGGTCCCCAGTATGGGATGTCCTGGGTGGGGAGAGGGTCCCTGGCACACGGGGGGTCCCCAGCACAGGATGTTTTTGGCAGGGACAGTCCCCAGTTCCCCCAGTGCACGGGGGGTCCCCAGCACAGAGGATCCCCGGCACAGGGGGTCCCTGGCGCCACAGGGACGCAGTGGAAGGGCGTTCCCGGGGCTCACCCAGGATGTCGACGTGGCGCCCAGGGATGCTGTCGAGGCAGGTGCGGATGGAGCCCTCGTCGCACACATCCAGCTGCTTGATCTCCAGTGTCTGGCCCAGCGCCGGCCCCGCCGCCGCCGCCAGCGCCCCGCTCCTGCTCACGTTCCTCATGGTGGCGATGACTGGGGGCAGAAGCAGCTCAGCCCCCCCCCTCCCCCGAATCGGGGGGGTGTCTCCCGTCCCCCTGTCCCCCCCCACTACACCCCGCTCACCTCGGAAGCGGCGCTGCTTGTCCTTTGCCAGCCGGACAGCCAGTGCCAGCCCGATGCCGGAGGAGCAGCCGGTGATCAGCACCGTCTTGGGAGACATGGCACAGCCGTGACCCCCCTCCCCGGCCCCCCCCGCCTTTAATAGCAGCTGCCCCAGCCCTGGGCCCCCCCAAATCCAGGCCCTTAATCCTGCCCCGCTAATCCTCCCCGCCGGGGATTTGCTGGCGGCCTCGTGGCTGAGCCGCACGTGGTGCCCGGGGCGCACAGAGGGGCCTTTGTGCAGGATTTGGGGGACCACGGGGACACGGTGGAACATGGGGGACCCACCCTGCCCCCAGCACCGCGGATTTTCCTTTAGAGGGAGCGAGGCAGGAGCTCTGAAAAAATAACCTTTATTGTCACTGGTAAAAAACATGTCACAGTTCAACTGGCCTTGCGGGAACGTGGGGGACGCGGTGGTGGGTGCCCCCCTCACCCCCCCCCCCCCGGGACGCTGCTTCTGGGGCTGAGGACCCCCAAGCCCACCTGGCCTGGGGGTGAGCAGTGCCAGGCCCCCACAGGGACACTTGGGGACACTCGGGGCTGGTGCTGGGGGGGGAAGAAAGTGCTTGAGTCGGGGGGGGGCCCGGCAGTGCTGGCACCCCAGGACCCCGCGGGCAGAGCCGGCACCCGGGACACCGGGTGGGGGGTGGAGGAGCTGTTCTCAGCCCTGCGTGTGCTGCACCGAGTTGGGCCCGATCCTGCTGCCCTGTGCCAGGCCGTGCCGGGCTGTGCCAAGCCGTGCTGGTGGTGCTGGGCTGTGCCAAGCTGTGCCAGGCTGGGCCAGGCTGTGCCATATCGGCAGTGCCAAGCTGGGCCAGGCTGGGCCAGGCTGTGCCATATCGGCAGTGCCGGGCTGTGCCAAGCCGTGCCGGTGGTGCTGGGCCGTGCCAAGCCATGCCGTGCCGGCTGTGCCAGGCGGTGCCGGGCTCAGAGGGCCACGCAGGTGCAGTAGTGCCGCAGCTTGCAGGGCAGGATGCCGCGGTTGATCTGGTGAAACTCCACGAGCTGGATGAGGTCGGCGAAGCGGGTCTGCCCGTCGTCCATGGTGAAGTAGAGTCGTCCCTCCTCCTCGCTCTGCCGGGGGAGGGGGTCAGGACCCCACAGGCAGCCCCCAGCCCCCCCCGGCCCCCCTGGCACTCACCGGCAGGATGAGATAGTGTTTGACTCTCTGCAGGTGGCACAGGGACAGGACGAAGCCCTTGGGGTTGCGTTGGCTCTCCCGCACCAGGAAGACACTGCGAGCCCCGGGGGGTGCAGAGGGGGGTGTGTCACCGCTGGTCCCAGGCCCCCTCTGCCACCCCTGGAGTCCCAGATACCCCCCTCCCCGAAGCCCTGGGGTCCTGTACCCACTGGGAGCCCTGTATCCCCCTGGGAGCCCTGGGGACTGTCATGTGTCATCCCCCCCCAACCCCAGGGTCCCCAACCTCTGGGAGCAGATCCCCTGCAAACCCTGGGGGGGTCCCAACAACCCCAGGATCCCATGCCCCGCCCCCCCAAAAGTCTCCCCCCATCCCCGCAGGTGTCCTTTATCACCCCATGAGCCACAGGGCCCTATAACCTCTGGGGTCATGTACCCCCCAGGGGTCCCATGTCCACCCCCCCCATGACCCCAGGGACCCCAAACGCCCCCCGGGGGGGGTCCCCTACCCATCCACCAAGCCCTGACGGCCGATGAGCTGCTGGGTGTCCTCCCGGGAGATGCGCCCGTGGAACCAGGGCTGGGTGCGGTGGATGGCTGTGGGGAGACGGGCATCAGGCTTGGGGGGAAGAACCCCCCCCGCGGGGCAGAGCCCCCCCCCCTCGGCTGTGCCGGATGGGAGCCCGCGGCCGGGCGCTGCTCACCGGCGCTGAGCGGGGAGCTCTGGCAGGCTGCGGGCAGGCTGTACCGGTGCGTCGTCTTCTTCTGGCCGTGCAAAGCAAGAAGCAGGCGTTAGGGTGGGCTCAAGGGGGACCCCCCCTCGCGCCCCTGCACCCCAACTCACCCTCCAGGCCTGCGCCTCCTCCAGTGCCACCGTCAGCACCTCGCTGGGGTTCTCGATCACTCGGCCCGTGCACCCCGAGAAGTCCATGGCCACCAGCGCATTGTCCGAGACGCTTCGCTGCGGGGAAGCGGGGGGTGACCGGGGGGGGGTCCCCGTGGGATGGGGGCTGCGGGGGAGGGGGGGGGGGGCAGCACTCACCAGGGGAGTGGGGCTGATCCAGGAGGGCTGGCTCAGCCGCGCCTGCGCTTGCTGGTAGTTGCGGTAGAGCTGCATGCCGTACTGGGGGGAACGGCCCCGTGAGGTGCGGGGGGCCCACGGGGCCTCCGTCCCTCAGTGGGGTGGGGGAGCACCCACCCGCCTGGTGTGGGGACAGGGACCTCCGCATCCACCCAGTGTGGGGACAGGGACAGTTACATCTACCCCGTGTGGGGACAGGGACACCCACCCTGCATCTTTTCTAGCACAGGGATGGGGACATCCCCCCAGCATCCCCCCAGCATCGCCCAGTGTCCCCCCAGCATCCCCCTGGCATCCCCCTGGCAATCCCCAGCATCTCTCCAGCATCCCCCAGCATCGCCCAGCGTCTCCCAGCATCCCCCCAGCATCTCTTCAGCATCTCTCCAGCATGACCCCAGAATCCCCCTGGCATCATCCTGGCATCCCCCAGCATCTCTCCAGCATCCCCCCAACATCCCCCAGCATCTTCCAGCATCTATCCAGCATCTCTCCAGCATCCCCCCAGCATTCCCCAGCATCTCTCCAGCATCCCCCCAGCATCCCCCAGCACGGGGCCGGTAACACCCCAGCAAGGCCGGGGCTCACCTTGAAGAGGCGGAAAGCCGCCATCCAGCAGCTCCGGCTCTGCTCGTCCTCGCTGCAGAGCAGCTTCAGGCCCTTCGCGCTGCTCCGCACCTTGTAGGGCTGCGGGGAGAGGCCGGAGCCGTCATGGGGCAGCCCCGGGGGGCACAGACCCCACGGCAGGGGACCGCACGCGGCAGGACCGGGACCCCCGGCCCCCAGCCAGGCGGGACCATCCCCACCTTGATGCAGAAGCCGAACTCGGTGGGCGTCCCGTAGAGCTTCTTGCCCTGCGTCACGTAGTAGATGTTGGACTCGGTGAGGTCAGCGAAGTACTGGAGGTGCCGGGGGTCCTGGGGTGGGGCAGGGGGGTGTCAGGGCTGGTCCCACCGCACCCCCCCGGGCCGTGCTCCCCCCCACACCCTCACCTTGGAGGTGCCTTTGGTGGAGTAGTAGAGCCCCGAGCGGCGCAGGGAGAAGTAGAAACGCTTCCAGACCTTGCGCCCGGCCTCCCGCAGCTGCAGGAAGCCCTGGACCTCGGGGCAGCTCCCGGAGTTGAGGAAGTTCTGGGGGCGGGGGGAAACAAGGGCTGAGGGGCACGGTGGGGTCCCCATGGCACGGGCCCATGGCATGGCAGGGTCCCCACGGCACAACGGGGTCCCCACGCCACAGCAGGGTCCCCCCAGCACAGTGGGGTCCCTGCGGCATGGCAGGGTCCCCACAGCATGGCAGGATCCCCATGGCACAGCGAGGTCCCCATGGCACAGTGGGGACCCCACAACACAGGAGGGTCCCCCCAGCACAGTGGGGTCCCTCCAGCATGGCCGGGCACGTACCTGGATGAGTTCAGAGTGTGCCATGTTCTTATTTGCCTCCAGGCAGCTGGACACCATCACCTCGGGGAAGAGGGACTGCTGGGGGGACAGGGGGGGTCAGGGGAGACCCCCGGGGTGCTCAGGGTCCCCGTGGAACACCCAGTTCACCATGGGACACCCATGTCCCTGCGGGCTTTGCCCCGGCAGCCACGTACCGTGTTGCTCTTGAAGAGCTCGTACTTGGCGAAGTTCTTGCGGAAGACGAAGCGGCTGTCGGCGCCCGGGGGCCAGGAGCTCTGCACCTCCACCACCGACTCGTGGTCCTCCAGGCACCGCTCTGCGGGGGGACGGGGTTCAGCGGGGCGACCCGAGGGGACCCCCCCAGTGCCACGCCTCGCCGGCGGCTCACCCAGGGCCAGGTGTTGGTGCAGCTCGACCAGGGCCCAGCTGTGATCCTGCAGCGCCCGCGTCCTCCGCACCAGCGTCTCACAGAGCTGCCGCGCCGTGGTCCCCGCCGACGCCTCCAGCGAGCGGCACGCGCCGTCCTCGCCGAACACCTTCACCACCTGCCAGCACGTGCCAGGGCGGGCGTCGGGGGGGGGTGGGAGGGGACCCCTCCCCTCCCCTCCCTCCTCCAAAAGCCCCCTGTCCCCCCCAACTCACGTGGGAGGTGCCTTCGCGGGGGGGGCCCTGCCCCAGGGCCGGGCTGCTGAGGATGGGCGAGTTGGAGGGGCTGCAGAGCTCGGGGAAGGGGTTGGGGATGGTGGGCAGCGACGAGGCGCGCGGCTCCTCCGGCGGCTGCCGGCTGCGGGCAGAGAGGGGCTGAGCTCCCTCGGACCCCCCCGGCACGAGGTCCTGTGCCCCCATGCCCAAGCTTGTGCCCCCCCGTCTCCTCAATCCACTGGACCCCCCCCCCCAAAACCTCTGCAGGAGGAGCCCCAGTATCTGGGCCCCCCCACCCACCTGCTGCCGTGGATGAGGAGGGGCTGGGAGCGCTTGACCTCGGGGGGGCCCTCGCCCCCATCCCACTCGCTGGGGACCCCCTCCTGCTCCGTGCTGCCCGGCCCAGGGGGCTCCCGGAGGCTGCTCTGCTGAGCCCCCCCGTCCATGGCATTATCTGGGGGGGAAAGAGCAGGTCCTGCACCACACGAGGCTCCAGGTCCTCGTCCCCGGGGCCGGAGGGTCCATGGCCACACGTGGGCAGCCCCCACAGGCCCCACGTGGGCCCCACGCCGCCGCCACACCGGCGCAGGCAGAGCCACGGCGCTGCCAGGGGCTGCCCACCCCTGGCACCCGCCTGGGTGGTGTTTTGCCGGCGCCCAGACAAGCCGTGAGTCAGCGTGCGGCGGCGTGACTCAGCACCGCCCCGCCTGCCCCCCCTCCCAGCACCCCGCGGGGTCCGGCCAAGTCCCGAGTGGCTGCCAAGGGTTGGGGTGTCCCCGTCCCTCCAGCCCCATCCCAGTGCAGGAGCTGGGGGGCAGGAGAAGGGGCCTGGCGGTGAGCACAGCCCCTTACGAGACAACCGAGAATCTCCCAGCGCTTCCATGTCCCACGCGGGGCCCTCTCCAGTGCCCCAACATCACTGCGGAGAGACTGGTGGCACTGGGAGACACCAGCTGAGCTGGGCTGGGGCTGGTGGAGCCCAGTTGGACTGAGCCTAACTGGGCCAAAGTAAGCTGGGCTGAGCTGGGCTGAGCTTTGCTGGGCTGAGCCATTGCAGGCTGAGCTTTGCTGGGCTGAGCTGTGCCAGGCTGAGCTTTGCTGGGCTGAGCTGCACTGGGCTGAGTTTTGCTGAGCTGAGCTGTGCCAGGCTGAGCCGTGCTGGGCTGAACTGTACCAGCCTTAGCTGTGCCAGACTGAGCTTTACCAGGCTGAGCCGTGCCGGGCCGAGCCGCGACGGGCGAGCGCGGCGCCGGCGGGAGCAGGAAGCGGAGCGTGGCGGCGGCCCAGCCCAGACACCTCCTCGGCCCGGCCAAACCAGTTCTGGCGGCCGCTCCCAGCTCCACCTCACCGCGCTGGCATCCGGGCCGGGGCGGCCGCGCCGGCAGGCCGGGGGCGAGGGAGCCGGCGCCCGCCGTGGGAACTGCCCCGAGCCCGGTGCCCGCCGGCACGGCCCCCCGTACCGCGGCGTCACCCCTCGCCCCCGCCCGGTGCCCGGTGCCAGCGCCCACGCGGTGCCGCAGCACTCGGGGAGGGGGGACGCGTGGACACCGGCCAACACTCCGGTTTTGGCCCCAAAATGATTCGCGACGGCCTTGGGTCGGCTCTGCCACGGCACAGCGCGGCTTGGCACGGCCAGCCCCGCCGCCGGTCGCCCGGGCCAGGCAGGGGCCACACGGCACGCGGCACACGTAACACACGCACGGCTCCCACGGCCACACTGGTGGCACTCGGTGGCCACGGGCACGCGCACGCCGGGCCCCGCCGTTCCTGGGATGTCGCGCGGGGCCGGGTTAATCATTCACCCGCTGCCTCCCGGCCAGCTCGGGGTCCAAGTCCATGGCCAGGCAGGACCGATGTCATCGCGTGGCTGCCACCACCATCCCCATCCCCGTCCCTGCCACGTCCCCGTCCCCGCCACGTCCCCGGCCCTGCCCTGGCCATCCTGTACGGATCCTCCGCTCCGTCCCCGCTCCCCAGCCCCAGCCGGGGTCTCCCTGCCTGGCCAGGCTCCGGGGTGAGCCTGGGGACACGGGGGGACAGCCAGGGGTCATGTGGGGTGATGCTGCCCACAGTGGGACACAGTGTAGGGCCTCTGCAAGCCACACAGGAGCCACCGGAGGGGCTGATGGGGCATGTGACAGATGGGGACCCCACGGGGCCCCTGGGACAGTGGTTCAGCCCTGCCACTAACCTGCCAGCCCATCACCGTGGCCTCAGGTCACCCCAATGCCAGCCCTATCCTGGTGGCTGTGACAGGGCTCTGATGGGGTGATGATGGGACACACACACACACACACACACACACACACACAGGGTGTCCCTGGGGTCTGGGACAAACAGGGGGACCAAGGCCTTGGGGCTATGGAGCAACGGGACCAGGGCCACCAGGACTATAGGGTGGGGGTCTGGAGGGTGTCACAACTATAGGACTGGGCCCCAGGGCCACCAGGGTTATGGATTAGGGGGACCAGGGCCACCAGGTTTAGGGGACAGGGTCCCAGGGCCACCAGCATCAAGGGACAGAGTGCCAGGGCCACCAGGTTTAAGGGATCGGGTCCCAGGGCCACCAGCACTAAGGGGCGGGGTCCCAGGGGCCAGCAGGATGGTGGGACAGGGGGACTGGGAGATGTTGAGGCTACAGGATGTGGTCCCAGGGCTACCAGGACTATGGGATGGGGTCCCAGGGCCACCAGAGATTTAGGTCAGGGTTCCTAGGTCACTAGGGCTATAGGGCGGGATACCAGGGCCACCAGGATTAGGGGACAGGGTCCCAGGGCCACCAGGGCTAAGGGACAGGGTCCCAGGGCCACCAGTGCTATAGGACAGGGTCCTGGGGCCACCAGGGCTGTAGGATGGAATCCCAGGGCCACCAGAATTAGGGGACAGACTTCCAGGGCCATCAGGGCTAAGGGATGGGGTCCCAGGGCCATCAGGGCTATAGGACAGCGTTCCCAGGGCCACCGGGATTAGGAGTCAGGGTCCCAGAGCCACCAGAGCTAAGGGACAGAGTCCCAGGGCCACCAGGGCTAAGGGATGGGGTCCCAGGGCTACCAGGGCTAAGGAATGGGGTCCCAGGGCCCCCAGCTGTGGGCGGGGGTGCTGGTGGGTGCCGAGGCGAGGGGAGACGGGGGCGGCAGGACCGGGGGTGCGGAGGCTGCGGGGTGGCAGCGAGGCCCTGCCGGGGCGGCAGAGGAGGAGGAAGAGTCGGGAGGAAGGGCGGGAGGGAAGGGGCAGGGGTGCAGCGGGGGGGCCGGGGTCATGCCGGTGGGATGGGGCCGACATCCCGGGATGGCCAGTGGCCCCACGACGCGGGGGGTCCCCACCCCGGTCCCGCTCCTACCTGCAGGCGCCCGCCGCGTCCCGCCACCCTCCCGCCGGACCGGGGATTCCTGTTCTCCCCGGCTTTATCTACCTGCGCCAGCTCCCGCCCCCGCCTGACATCATGCCGCCCCGGGCCGGCCGCCCGGCACCCAGCCCCCCCACGCCACCCAGGGGTGCCCCCCAGCCCCCCGGCCCCGGGATGGGGCGTCCAAACAGGCCCCGTGCCAGCACAGGGGGTCCAAGCCCCCCCAAACCCCCATCTCACGACCCTACGGTGGTGATGGGGAGTTTCCCACAATGCACTGGGGTGACCCCCAGGAGCGGCTGAGCCCGGTGGGGGGGCGGGTCAGAGCCTGGTGAGGGGACACAGGACCCCGTGGCTGTCCTGGGGGTGTGGGTCAGGTGCACCCCAACCTGTGCCCCCCGCCGGGTGTCCCCGGCCTCACGCTGTGGGGTTTGGGTTGGGGCTCCACTGGGACCCCACACGTGGGGGGCTGGAAGGGTCCCGTGGGGTGGGGGGGGTCTTGCAGGGTCAGCCCAGAGACTGGGATAGGTGGGGACCCCGTGGGGTGTGGGGGGGTCTCATGGGGGTCTCACGCAGGTTAAAGGTCCCCTGGGGTTTGGAGGGTTGCAGGGATGCCGGGGGGTGCCCTGTGGGATTGAGGGGGGGAGCAGTGGGACATGGGGGGGGGGGGCCCTCAGGGGATCTGTGGGGGTTCTGCGGGGGACAGAGGGGAGGGTCTCTTGTGGGTGCCCCTATAAGGGGTGTGGGTGTCCCCGCAGGGGGTGTGGGTGTCCCCATGGGGCGCTTGGGGTCCCACAGGGGCACAGAGCCCCCAGATGCATCCCCATGGGGGGATCAGGGGGTCTCCACGGGGGGTGCTGGCGGCTCCATGGGGTCCTATGGGTCATCCCCTGGGGTCTGGGGGGGCCCAAGGCGCCCACGGGGGGGTGTCAGTGGGGTGTCCCATGAGGGGCAGTGGGGTCCTATGGGTCTGTGGGATCCCGGTGGGACTAGAGAGGCTCCGCGGGGGCCGGTGGGTGTCCCGGGGGGTCGGTGCGGTCCCCGCGCGTGTCCCCGAGGGTTCCGGGGGGCCCCGGCGGGCGGGGGGGGCCCCGCGGCTGCGCGTCCTCCCGCCAGCAGGGGGCGCGCTGGCCCCGCCCGGAGCAGACGAGAGGAGCGGGGCGGGGCGGCCGGAAGTGCCGCGTCACGTGGCCAAAACCCGGAAGCGGCGGGAGAGCGGCGGGACCGGCGGCGATGAGTGACGGATCTGAGGAGGCGGCGGCGGCGGCCGGGGCTGAGCGGCGGGTCCGCATCGTGGTGGAGTATTGGTGAGTGCCGGGCCTCTTCCCTCGGTACCGCTCCGCCGCCTGCGGGGAGGCACGGCCGTGCCGGGGGCGAAGAACCGGGGGAAATGGGGGTCTGAGGGGCCTTCAGGGGTGGGAGGGACCCGGAGGGGGCGGTGGGGTGGGAGGGTGCTGGGCAAGAGGGTACTGGGGTGCCGGGGTACTGGGGGAACTGGGACGGGGCATGTGGGGCACTGGGGGGGCTTTCAGGCACGTGGGGGGCCTGGGGGATGAGGAGGGGGATGTCGGGGGGCTCTGTAGGGTGGGGGGGAGTTGGGGTGCTGAGGAGTGGGTGGGCCGTAGGGTAATGAGATTTTGGGGGGCTGAGGTGTGTAAGGAGCTGGGTGGGATGCGGGGGGCTGGTGGGGAGGAGTTGGGGGGGCGCAGGGGGTAGGAGGGTTTGGTGAGGGGTGATGGATGGGGGATTCTGGGGACTTAGGGGGGTGGGAGGGCTGTTGTGGAGGATGTGGGGGTACAGGCAGTAGCAGGGGAGGCAGGTGCTGGGGGGCTCCTTAGTTTGGGGCGGTGTTGGACGGGGGGTGTCTGCGTGAGAGGTGCTGCTGGGGGGGTCCCCACACCACGGACCCAGCTCTCAGCAGCTTCTCCCTGCACCCAGCGAGCCCTGTGGCTTCGAGCCCACGTACCAGGAGCTGGCGAGCGCCGTGAAGGAGGAGTACCCCGACATCGAGATCGAGTCCAGGTTGGGGGGCACAGGTGAGGGCCCGCGGCAGCCAGCACCATGCAGGGGTCACTGCTGGGGTTGGGGTGACCCCGGCCTGCCCCCGCTGCGGGGTCTTGTTGGGTGCAGAGACTCTAGAGCCTGCGGGTCTGCCGGGAGCAGGGCAGGAGCCCCCCCCAAGCTCTCCAGGGGTGCCCTGTGTGCTCTGCCAGCCCGGTCCTGCTGCAGGGGGTACGGTCTGGGGGTACCACCGGGGTGTTTCTGCCTCCTGGATGCTTCTGCCAGGGTTCAGTGTTGCAGGAGCAGCTGCAGGACGGGCAGGGGGTTGGCGGTGCCGCACGGAGCAGGAGCAGGACTTACGGCTCAGCCCCATGTGCTTTTCAGGTGCCTTTGAGATTGAGATCAACGGGCAGTTGGTCTTCTCCAAGCTGGAGAACGGAGGTTTTCCCTACGAGAAGGACGTGAGTACCCGGCCCCGCGGGGTCCTTGTGTCAGCCAGGCTGGTGGCTGTGGGGAGGTTTGGTTTTGCGACGAGCTCCCCTGTGACTGTTTTTTCCCTCGACGCCTCCATTTCATCACCCACCAGCTTCACCCGAGCTCCACCGAAGCCTCACGATCCCATCGGGTGTTGTTCCCCTTCCTGCCACCCTGCTGGGACCTGCTCCAGCTCCCGCTGCTCGTGTGGGATGAGAGGGGGAAGGTTCTTGGAGCTCCCACCTCGGCGTGGCTGTAATTTGGGCCCGTGGCACTGCCCGCCCTCCACGTGTTGTGCCTGAGTGCTCCCAACCGCTGCATGTCCCCCCCCACGCCCAGAGTGCTCCTTACCCCACCAGACCTCGCAGCGAGGCCGGCCTAGGGCGTGACCGCCCCCTCCCCTCTGTCTCCTCAGCTCATCGAAGCGATTCGCAGAGCGAGGAATGGGGAACCGCTGGAGAAAATCACCAACAGCCGCCCCCCCTGCGTCATCCTGTAGCCCCGTGCCCAGCTGGGATCTCCCTGTGCCCTCGGCGTCCCCCCCCCGCTTCGCTCCTCACCGCCTTCGTTAGCTTCCTGCAGACCAGGGACGTCAGAGGGGACCGGGGACGTTGGGGGGAATGCGAGAGCGTAAGGAGCCTCCCGGGGAACGCCACCGCGGCACTGGGGCGAGCGCTGGGCTGGGCAGAGCGGTGGTACTGGCGTCACTGGGCTGGCCGTGCTGGGGGGGCTGTTCTGGCCCAGCCTTTGGGGCTCATTCCTGCTGTGGGGTGTAGCTGCGGTGGTGGGGGGGCTCCCCTGCCTGCCTTTGCCTTCCCCCTTCCTCTGCGCTTGCCTCCCCGCAGTGCAGGGGGGGCTGCCCCCTCCCTCAGCCCCCACTGGGGATTTGGGGTCCTCCGTGAATGCTCTGCCCAGCCCTCAGGGGAGCCAGGCCAGGCACTGCGGAGGGGGTGCGGCAGGGGGGAGACTTTGCAGCTCCAGCCCTCCCAGCAGGTTAATGCAGAGCAAAAACCACTCGCTGTAAACTTTAGCATGATTCGTTAATGATTAAAGTCTCTCCTGTCACTGTTTAAACTGGGGCGAGGGCAGCGGGGACCGGCTGCCCCGGCCGGGCCTGGGAACCCCGGCTTGGCTCCGTCCCCACGGCCAAGAGGTTGATTGAAGGGCCGTGAGCTCCCCCCCTCCCTGTTCTCAGCTCTCACTTTCCGCTTGTAATGACTCTGCCCTTCGCCACGGGGCAGCTGAGCCGGCGGGGGGGTGAGGGGGGGCCCTATTTATTCTATACTGTGTATAAACCCAACGGCCCGGTGCTGAATAAAGGACAGAGGAGAACGTGGCCCCTCTCGTGTCCCTCGAGAACAGGGGTGGGACACAGGCACCCAGGCGCAAAAGCGGGGTTAGATCGGGTCCTGCCTGCCCTGCCCTTGGTCGGTGGCCAGGCAGGAGCAGGTTTGCACCCTCCTGGTCCCCGGGAGATGGAGGTGGAACCACACAGACAAAGGGAGTAGAAAAAAAACCAAACCAATGTACAATTATCAAATATACATCTCGGTGCGATAGAGTCGGCTTCAAAAGAATCCAGGAGGAGCCGGGACGTGAGCCGGCCTCCGCCTGCTCTCAGTGCAAGTCCGTGTGTCCGGGAGGAGGGTGGCAACGGCCACGGGCTGAGCTGGACCCGGACAGCCCTGGCGAGGTGGTGGGTGGCGGAGGAGCCTTCGGGGTGACGGTGGCCGACGGTGCTTCTCTGGGCCATGCTGGGGCCGAGCTCCCCGGGCTGCTCCCGGTCGCAGTGTGAGCACTGTCCGGCTCAGCGCGGTGTGGGTCACCCCCACCAGTGCCCAGCTCTGAGGGGGGGGCCCCAGAGCAGCACCTAGCATGAAGGGTGACCCCCTTCTCCGTCCCCACACGTGCTGCCGTGCTGTCCCACAGCGTCCTGGGCTCTCCCAGCCCTCCATGGCCGGTGTCACCCCGCGGCGTTAGCCTGGTTGCCCCCGGGCAAAGGGGGTGGCCGCCAGCCCCATGGCTGCGGCTTGCCGCGTGCTGTCCCTCCCCAAGCTGCCTCAGCGAAGTTGGGGCAGGGGGGGGGGTGTCTCTTTCCGTGGCCTGGCCCTACACGGCCAGCGTCGTCGGGGCCGGCCAGGCCGAGGTACTCAGGGTTCTCAGCCGTGGGCGTCGTGCTGGGGCCGCCCTCGGGGGCCGCCGGCCTTGGGGGGCTCCTGGTTCCAGTAGTAGGGGTTGTCGAAGGCCTGGCTGAAGGGGCTGGGGGCGGGCAGGCCGGGGGGTGCCAGGTACTCGGGGTTCTCCACAGCATGGCCGAAGGGCCCTGGGAAGGGGTGCTTGGCTTCCTTGATGAGCCCATTTTTGCCCTGGTGGCCCTTGGGCTTATCTGGCGGGGATGGGGGTGCACGGGGATGCCGGGGTGGGGACAGCCGCTCCCCGGCTTGATTCACGTACTCTGCAGGGACAAGAGATGGGTTAAGGGGCCCCCGTGGCCCGGCGAGGTGATGGGGGGGGGTGGGGGGTCCCTCCCGTCCCGTCTGTACCTGGCATGGTGGGGTGGGGGGCCGGGGCAGTGAAGCCCTCAGGGTCCAGGACCTCGCTCTCCTCAGCCGCCGGCGCGGTGGGATCCTCGCTGTACCGCGGCAGGGTGCCAGGCTCCCGCCCCGTCGGGCTCTGCAGGGCCACCTTGGCCCCCCCCAGCCCCCTCCGGCCCCTCCACCACGGGGCCCTCCGGCCCCCTCCGCCAGGCCCGGGCTGGGGAAGGGGAAGGCGGCCAAGCCCTCACCCTCCTCCGCGTCGGCCGGGGTCTCCACCGTGCTCTGGGCGCAGGAGAGGGCATGGAGTCAGAGACAGGGGTTTTGCACCCCACATCCCCCCCTGCCCCCCAGAGACGTGGCTGCAGCCTTGCCTGGCCCCGGCTCACCCATGTCTCTGCTAGGGAAGTGGGGCTCCCGCCTGGCCCCCCCACACCCCCCCAGCCCACCTACCCGCGTGGAGGAGATGCGGCTGCGGTAGGTGGTGGAGGTCTCGGCGCTGAAGAAGCCCTGGTGAGGGACCAGGTACTCCTCGGCGTCCACCAGATCGTCCATGTCCTCCTCCTCGAGCAGGGCGCGGTAGAAGGTGCTGTCGATGGAGCCGGGCAGCCCCACCATGTCGTTCTGGGGGCAAGGGCAGGGCTCAGCACCCGAACTGGGGTGCTGGTGGGGGGACAGGACCCCCGGGGAACCGCGTACCTGGATAACCACAAAGCGTTGGGGGTCTCGGGCCATGCGGGAGAACTCGGTGACCAGCTCCCGAAATTTGGGCCGGCACTCGGAGTCGATCATCCAGCCTGGGGGCAGAGGCAGGTGCTGTCAGGGCCAGGAGCGAAGGGCCAGCACGACACCAGCCGTCCCCCGCGCTGCAGCCTCGTCCCCCTCCCCGTACATTTCACCATGATCATGTAGACGTCGATGGTGCAGATGGGCGGCTGCGGCAGCCTCTCGCCCTTCTCCAGCAGGTCGGGGATCTCCCGGGCAGGGATCCCGTCATACGGCTTCGCCCCGAAGGTCATCAGCTCCCAAACGGTGACACCTGGGGCGGGGGGGGGACACAGGGATGGGGGTGAGCGGTGCCCCACGCCTCCCCCCGAGCCTGGGGACGGGGCTGCCCCGACGTACCGTAGCTCCAGACGTCGCTCTGGTGCGTGAAGCGCCGGCGCAGGATGGACTCCAGCGCCATCCACTTGATGGGGACCTGGGAGGGGGGAGGACGGAGAGGTGATGACCAGGGCAGGGGGGGGTGCTGGCTGTCCCCGAGGGGGAGCACCGTGGTCCCCACGCCCCACCTTGCCGCCGTCAGCGTGGTACTCGGTCTCGTCGATGTCGAGCAGCCGGGCCAGCCCGAAATCGGTGATCTTTGACGTGGTTGGGGCTCTTGACCAAGACGTTGCGAGCGGGCCAGGTCCCGGTGCACCAGCCGCACCTCCTCCAGGTAGCTCATCCCCTGGCAGCACCACGTGTCAGGATGGCCCCAACCCCTCCGTGTCCCCCCTCAAAGTCGCCCCCAGTCCCCCCCACGTCCTACCTTGGCGATCTGCACACACCAGTTGAGCAGGTCCTGGGAGCCGATGCGGTCCTTGTTCTCCCGCACGTAGTCCAGGAGGCAGCCGTAGGGCATCAGCTGCGTCACCAGCTGCACCGTGGAGGTCAGGCAGATGCCCAGCAGCCGGGACACGTAGGGGCTGCCCACCCCCGCCATCACGTAGGCCTCCTGCAGATAGGGTTGGGGGGGGGGTGATGATCAGGCTCGGGGAGGGGGGGGGCTGTCACCAGCACCGCTCACCCCCGGCACACTCACGTCCAGGATCTCCTTGTTGGCTTTGGGCGACGTGTTCTCCCGCAGGACCTTGATGGCCACCGGGATCTTGACGCTCTCCCCGTCGGGGATCCAGATGCCCTGAAAGGGAGCGGGGGACATGGGTGAGGGGGTGCAGAGCGGGGAGGGTCCCAGCCCGCCGGTGGCACCCCCCCACACCCCTCACCTTATAAACGGTGCCGAAAGCACCAGAGCCCAAGACTTTCACTTTCTTGAGCTCCGTCTCCTTCAGGATCCGCATCTGGGCCTGGTTGGGGAGGGCCCCGCTGGGCGTCAGCGGCTCCACCAGCTGCGGGGTACAGACGGGTGAGGGGGGTGGGTTCCTGGGGGTCTGTGTGTGTCCCCTCCTGCCCCATCCAGGGGGTCCCAGTCCCCCCACCTCGGTCTCCTGGAGCAGAGCGCCGCATGGTGTGCTTCCGCTCCTGCTGCCGCCGGCGCTTGACGCAGACGACGGTGATGAGCAGGAGGACGATGACCAGCAGAGCCCCCACCACGCCGGCGATGATGGACGTCACCTGGCTGCAGGGACAGGGCGGGGAGATGGTGACGGGGTGGAGGGGTCCCAGCTGGAGGAGCTCCCCCATCCCCGCCAGCACTCAGAGGGGTGGGGGGTCAGGGTGGCCCAGGGCACCCGCACTTGTACCTTGGCTTCTGGTCCACGGGGCAGCCGTCCTCATCCCGGATCGTGCACCTGGGTGACACAGTGTCAGCAGCCCGCCCCCCCGACCCCCTGCCCGTGCCCAGATACCGCCCCCCACCCCCCTCCCCGACTCACGAGTGGGTGCAGTTGGTGGGGCAGAGCTGGCAGACGCCCGTCTTCATCCGGGTATTTCCAGATGGGCACGAAGGAGGCGTCCGCCTTCACCCCGCTGGGGCAGCGCCGCACACACTGCTGCGCGTCCTTGTAATGGGCACAAGCCATGCACTGGTCCGCCTCCTGCAGAGCGGGGGGGGCAAGGTGTGAGGAACCCAGGTGTCTGGGGTGACCCCCCCCACCCCCCGCCACGTCCCCCCCATCCTCACGGAGCCGAAGCAGGTCTCGGTGCCGTTCTGGGGCTGGCACTCGGGGTGGCAGGGCAGGCACCGCGTCCCATTGGCGTGCTCCCGGATGGCTCTGCAGGGCGAAGGGGCTGTGAGGGTGGGGTGTAGGGAAGAGGGGTCCCCCTCTGCAGCGATGTGGGGGGGTGGGGGGGGTCTGTCTGCTGTCCCCAAGACTCGCCGCTCACCCATCCAGGAGGTTGCAGGAGGCAACGCACTCCTGGCCGCGCAGGAACCGCTCGCAGGTGACGCACTGGGTGGGGCCGGGGCCCCAGCAGTGCCCGTGGGTGCAGAGGTGGAAGCAGACCAGCCCCTCGCTCTCTGCAGGGGGAAAACCATCAACAACGAGGTGGGGGGGGGGTTGGTTCACCAGCTCTCCCCCCCAGCCCCGTGTCCCCACCTCCTTCCACCACGGGTGCCGCTTACCCGCACTGCTCGGGGGGTTTGTTGTGGGTCTGGAAGAGGCGCTGGCGGGGGTTGCGGAAGATGCTGCCCCAAGGTACCTTCTGGAGGAAGCAGAGCTGGGGGTGTTGTGGGTGGACGAGCACCATCCCGCTGCTGATCTCCTGCAGAGCCCGGAGCCCCAGCGCCCGCACCGCCAGGTCCCGCAGCGTCAGCGAGTAGGCGCCGCTGCCAAGACAGCGCTGGGTGAGTGCGTGCGGACCCCCCCGCCCCCCCCAACACACCCCCCGTGTCCCCCTATCGTCCCCCCCCAACATGTCCCCATCCCCGTGTCCCCGTCCCCGCTCACTTGTGCAGCACGCGGCCCCGGATGACCCGCAGGTTTTGGAAGACACCCAGGTCCTCCAAGCCGGACGGCCAAGCGGCGATGTAGAGGAAGCCTGTGGGGAGCTGAGTGTCACCACCCTGTGCCCCCCCCCCCTCACATCCGAAGCCCCCAGCCCCCGGCTCCCCCCGCTCTCACCCGTCAGCTCCTCCAGGCTCTCGAAGATCCGCAGCAGTTTGGGGTCCAGGGGCGGCGTGTTGGTGCTGGGGTCCCTGCCAGGGATGGGAGGGAAGTTGAGGAGGGGCAGGGGGGGAGGTCCTGGTGGGGGTCCCCACGGCCACCCGTGGGCTCAAGGGGGGGACGAGGCACTTACCCGGCGAAGGTCTCGGGCAGGAAGGCCAAGCTGCCGAAGATCTTGGTGCAGCCGGCGAAGTGCTGGATGTTGGAGGCGTTGACGGCGCGGACGCCCTTGAGGAAATCCACTCCCAGCCCGTAGCACACTGCGGGGGGGGGACAGCAGGGCTGGGGACCCCCGCTCCCTCCAAAGCACTCACTCCTCCTGCCCCATCGACCACGGAGGGACCACCCCACCAGGACATAGCCAGCACCCCACATGCGCCCCCTGGGGTCCCCACAGCCCCCCTCAGGGCACAACCCCCCCCCCCCCCCCCCACCCCCGAGGCTGCTCACCCTCCGGGCAGGGTTTGCTGCACTTCTCACACTTCTGGA